>NC_056738.1:410666382-410703882 GCF_019279795.1 Protopterus annectens | reverse complement strand
CAGAACTTGCTTGCCCTTGAACTCTATTAGATTTAAATATATTGGGCACATGTTATTGAGGTGCATTAAGGTGTTACTACATACATCTTTCCTTTCATGGTATTCGTCATATTGATCACTAATGCAGTAGCCTATGCTATATGGGTTATACCCTGCTAAAGCTGTAGCAATCTTCCAGCTTACAAAGTTTCAGGGTACCTTCCATGCTCCCAACCATTTGTCAGTACGAGCTGAGCTGGCTAAAAGGCAGGTTGGGCATCTAGCCCTTCAAAGCTTTCATGTTGCCAAAGACTGTGCTCTTGTGCAAGCTACAAAGATCAGTAGTCTTCTAACACTGATGTTCTTCGTGTTTCACTGTTGCAGTCATCACATTTGGGTTATCTGCTTGCAGTAGCCCTCAGTCAGCCTGATTATACAAGTCTTGGGTCCTGCGTTGGTTGCTGTTTCATCTTCAATGATGTCAGGTAGTCAGGAGTATAAAGCATGCAGCCAGTTTGCCAGTACTCAGTGAGGTGCTTTTGCAGCCCCTGATAACTGCTACTTCAGATTCGCAGGTCTCTACTGAGACCCATTCGGAGTCCGGTATGCCACGAGATGCTTCAACTGTGGAACCTGCGGATGTCACTACCTTGGATGGGTCAGGAGCCACTGTGCAGGTACTGTCTTCTGAGGGTATATTCAGGCCTACTGACTTGCATATTAAACGACGCTATCTTCTTCTTCAAGGCCTAAAACTCGATCCATGCCTAGAAAACAGACTACCAAATGGCATGGTCAGACCTCTATGCCCAACTAACAAATAAGAATGGCTGAAGACCTTATTACTTTAATCAGGGGAAACCAGCCTTCCCCCTCTGAGACATAGGACTGAATTTGCTTATGATACTTCTGATCAGGATTCTGAAGTTTGTTTCCTCTGATGACCAGGATTTACCCTTATCTAACTATGAGGATTCTGATGCAGAGGACTCTGTTCTCTCTGCTTCCCCTCCAGGGGATCTCTCTCTTGGTGAAACCTTGCATACTCTTAGGGAGCTTTTTCGCTGGGAAAGCCAGGATTACTCTGATTCAAAAAAGAGGCTTAGGGATTTCTTACTCCTGCCCCAACACAGGCCTTTAGCTATCTCCCCCTGTACTGAACATTGTTGATTAATCTTTTTCAGAATCTAGCTTGGCCCCTGACTCCTTACCCTCTTGCTCCCAGAAAACCAGATAGATATTACAGGGTTCCTGACTCTCACAACTTCCTCTTTAAAAATTCTACTGCGGATCCTGAGACCATTTCACAGGGACCCAAGGGCATTAAGGCTACTACTGCCAAAAATCGTACCCCCTATGACAGATTCCAGGGCGCTGGATAGATGGGGTAAGAAGGTATACACTTCTGCAACATTGGCCATTAGGGCCTTAAACTGCCAGTTTCATATGTTAAAGTATCAGCAGCATGTTACTGGATTGCTTAAACAGAAAATGATGATTCCTGACTGTGTTGAAAATAAGGATTTACAGGATTTAATGCATTCTGCAGAACAAGTTGGAAAACATACTTTGCAATGTGGTTTTGATTCATTAGAGGCCTCTTGCAGGGCTGCTGTTACTGGGTCTGTACTCAGAAGGCATGCTTGGCTCAAGGAGCAATCTTTGCCTGATCATGTTAAAGCTAAATTGTTGGATGCTCCTTTAAATCAGGATCGCCTGTTTGGCAGCAAGGCTGAGGAAGTTCTTAAAAAGATGGAAGATAAAGCTAAATCTATGCAAACTGTTAAAGATTTTTACAAGTTCAGCCTCCTAGATTTAGTAGGCACTGGCTCTCTAAGAATTGATCCTTTCCAGCCCCTTCCAGGTCTTCTCAAGCCAAACACAGACACAGCAGAAACCCCAGGTTTCAGTCCCAGGGGAGACGCAGAACTAAGCAGTGGGGGGACCTCCACTTCCAATCTGGGAATAATAAGACTCCCCCTATGGTAAACTGTCTCAATGACTTCCTTTTAAAATTTCCAAGCACTTGCCAACTGACTGCCCTATTGGGGGAAAGATTGCTCTTCATGCAAAGAATTGGGAACTCATTATCCAGGACAAATGGGTTTTAAATAGTGTCCCAGGGATACAGATTTCACTTCCACACGTTGCCAACACCAAACTGGTGGCTGGACCTACCCCCAAATCAGTGGGCAGAGGCCCAAAAACAAGTACTTACTCTTAAGCATGCGGGCTATTCAACTGGTACCAGAAGAGGAAAAGGGACAAGGTTTCTACTCGAGACTTTTCCTGGTACCCAGAAAAGACAATTCATGGCGTGCTATCCTGGGCCTGTCTACTCTTAACACCTTTTTGGAGATTCCAAAATCCAAGATGCTGGCTCTTCACCAATTACTTCCTATGTTAGCAAAGATGCCTGGTTGGCAACACTAGATTTAAAAGAAGCATGCCTACACATCCCAGTCAGAGAATCTTGCAGAAGATACCTATGCTTCAAAGCAGGCAACATGCACTATCAATTCTCTGCACTGCCCTTTGGCTTATCTATTTGCCCAGGGTATTCACAAAGTGCTTGGCTCCAGTTATTACATTTTGCAGGCAAAGAATTATTCAAATATACCCATACCTGGACGATTGTCTAATTCAGGCTGAAAGCCAGGACATACTTTTGAGTCATCTGACCTTTGTACAAAGTGTTCTAACTTGTCTGTGGTACACCATAAACAAGAAGTCACACCTAGTACCCTGTCAAATTATATTCCTGGGAGCAAGCTTGAATACAACTTCCCAGATGGCTTGTCTCACGTTAGAGAAACAAATTCTTTTGACAAACTACTTCAAACAAGTGGCCACAAAAACCCTGCTATCAGTAAGACAAATACTGTGTAAGCCTTAGGGTTCATGGCCTCCTGCATTCTTCTAATTTGATATGCAAGACTGCATATGAAGAAACTACAGTGGTATCTAAAATTCCTATGGTGTCAACATTCTCAAGACCTGGAAACAATGATTCTTATCATACCTTGCCTATGCCTAGAGTTCCTTTGGTGGGCAGAGGCCTGCCACCAAAACGAGGGAGTACCTTTCACACCACCCCCTGCATGGGGGCTCACCTGGCAGGGAAGTGCATTCAGGGCAAATGGAACTCAAGTCAAATGCACCTGCATATCAATCAAAAAGAAATGTTAGCTGTACAGAGTGCTCTGACAGCCTTCAAGGACTACATTCTTCCAGGGCAACTAATGGTAAAGATGGGCAAAACCACTTTTATGTGATACATAAAGAATCAGGGGGGTACACATTCTTACCCCCTCTGCAGACTAACCATGGCATTGTGGAACACAGCCTTGAGCTACCCAGTGCACCTACAAGCTCAGTTCCTGCCAGGAGAATTAAATACACTGGCAGACGGACTGAGCAGAAACCGCATGGATCCACACGAGTGGAAACTGGAACCAAGGATTTTCAACATGTTGACAAGCAAATGGAGGAGCCCAGATAAAGACCTGTTTGCCTCTCCCTAGAACTACCAATTGAAAAAATTTTGCACAAGGACTCCCCTCAAACAAGCTTGGAAAGTGGATGCTCTGTCCTTCAGCTGGAAAAACCTATCAGTCTATGCCTTCCCCCCTTTGCCTCTGCTCTCCAAAGTATTACTAAAAATCAAACGGGAGAAACCAAGGATGATTTTGATTGTTCCAGACTGGCTGCACCAACACTGGTTCCCCCTCCTGTACAGTGCGTCACAGTTATCTCCATGGCACCTGCCTCAGACTCCTTCCCTGTTTTCTCTGCAGGAGAACCAGATTCTGCACCCTCCGCTCCTAACACTGAACCTTGCAGCCTTGTTAATTACTTAATCTCTCCTTTATCATCCCTCAGCAAACCTGTGATGGATATAATTTTAGAGGCAAGGAGGCCCTACTATGAGGTACTAGAAAATCTTATGCTGAAAAATGGAAAAGATTCTGTGCCTGGAATCAGTCTCAACGGATGAGCACAGCAGTGCCCAATTTAGCTCAGATTTTACACTACTTAACTGAGATGCTTCACAAGGGCCTGTCTTTTTCCTCCATTAAAATCCACGCCTCAGCCATTTCAGCTCATTATAACACAGAACCGTCCCTCTTCTCTCAACTGCTCAAGCAGTTCCTCAGAGGGGCCAAAAATGAGACCACCCAGGAGAGCTCCTATCCCAGCCTGGGACCTTACCTTTGTCTTGGGAGAAACTCACTCTACCTCCTTTCAAGCCAGCTGCTACTGCAGACTTAAAATTTATTTCTTGGAAAACATCTTTCCTTTTAGCAATCACCTCAGCTAGAAGGGTATCTGAATTACAGGCCCTTATGGCCGTGGAGCCTTTCATTATCTTTCATGCGGACAGGGTGTCCCTCAGAACCAATCCATCCTTCATGCCCAAGGTGGTATCCACTGTGGCTCTTAATCAGTCCATTCATTTACCAACCTTCTTTCCCACCCCACAGAATAAATGGGAACGGATACTGCATTTCTTAGATGTGCACAGACAGCTTAGATTCTACTTGGACAGGACTAAACCTCAAAGGAAATCTGAACAACTGCTGGTGGCATTTGCTGCAGGGGCAGAGGAGAAGGCTAATTCAGACCTCACTCCACCAGGGCTGCATCTATCTCTACAGCCTTTCTCAGAGGCGTCCCTACCAGGGACATCCTAGAAGCTGTTACTTGGTGTTCTGTACATACTTTCACCAAACATTATCATTTGCCAATTTTCTCTAAATCCAGAGCTGGCTTTGCCACTGCAGTCTTGCAGGGCCTTATAACTGGCCCTAATGCTATCTAAATTCCTCCTCCCAACCATAGCTTGAGGAATCAACCCAAATGTAATGACTGTAACAGTGAAACACGAAGAACATAGTACAGTTTGTACACTTAGCATAAATGTAGATGTTAGAGTGTATTCACTGTTGCAGTCCTGGATGTCCTTCAAGGCTGCATCTGCAGTCCTTACAAATGGGTTGTCCTGTCGTCAGGCAGCCCTTCGGTCGGCCGGATTCCAAAGTCTGGGTCTGGCCTCGGCTGGTGTCGCACTTCACCCGACGTCATAGCTGCAGTTATTCGGGTATAAAGGCATCAGCCGATGCCATTTTCCTCAGTCTTTCTTGCGCGTGGCGCCAAGCAGAAGCTGTTCGCAAGTGCCGGTCGGTCAGATCCAGAGATTACTACTACCGAATACTACTTGAAGACTTCTAAAAGCTAAGTTACCCGTTGGGGACTCTTTCTTGCCTCAGCCGATGTCAGAAAAAGTGAATAACTGTTTAACTTGTGGGAAACAAATATCTCAAAGATTTCCACTCTTACTGCTTACCTTGTTTAGGCCCAGACCACGACGTAGCAGCTTGTCTAGCCTGTGGTTCTTTTAACCGACGAACGCTTAGACGTCGGTCGGAATTTGCTGAACAGTTTTTCGCTCTGATTTTGCTTATATTATGCCGCCGGATCCTCCGACTTCACAAATATCCAAAAACGCAGGAAAGGACCGACACTCGCGGTCCGCTGTTTCGCCGAAACCGCGGTTAAGCCAACGAGTGTCTCGGTTTCGGCTGAAACCGAGCAAGCGGTTCTTCCTTCAGCCGAAAACATGCCTTCTACAGAGGCCTCTTCTAACCTGGTGGAATCGGCTTCTGAAATCCAACCTGCAGTTGCGATTTCTCAGGAATTATCTGACACTATTCCCTTGGATATTTCCACCCCTGCACGTGGAGCTGCTAGGCCTCCTGCAGCCATGTCCATTAAGGCCTTTGCCAGAGCTAAAGCAGCTAAAACTACAAAAACTGTGCCTGTTAAGACCCCCTCTCACAGGCCCAGCTCCAGTACCCAAATGCTTTCTCTAGCAGAGGATCTAATTTCTTTAATCCGGGGATCCCAGACTCATCCAGACAGGGCCTCTCATCCACCTCCGGAGAAGAGACCTAGAGCAGAGCCCCCTGAGCCAGTGTCCACGGATGATTCTTCTGATGATACAGATAATACAGACCCTCCAGAGGCTCATTATTCTCCTTACGAAGACTCTGATGCTGAAGAGTCCATTCCTTCTGCCTCTCCACCTGAGGAATTTTCCTTTGGGGAAACCTTACATGCTATGAGAGAACAATTTCAGTGGCAGGGCCAAGATTTCTCAGACTCCAGGAAAAGGCTTAGAACCTTTCTGCACTTACCACAACATAGGCCTTTAGCTATACCTCCAGTTCTTTCTGTTGTAGATGATGCATTTAATGATGCTTGTACTGCTCCTGATTCATTACCTCCGGCCCCTGCTAAGCCCGATAGGTACTACAGGGTCCCGGACACACATCACCATCTATACAAGGCTCCTTTTGCAGATCCCGAGACTATCTCCCAGGGACCTAAAGCTGTAGCAACTATCTCTTCTTTCCTCCTCCCCTAGTTTGGCTATGGTATTCTACCCATTTGTAAGGACTGCAGATGCATCCTTGAAGGACATATTACAGTTTTGTACCTACCATAAATGTAGATGTCCGATAGGAATGCATCTGCAGTCAGGATTACCCACCCGCCTTCCCCTCTGTGGTACTCCTAGGGTATTTGCCCAACTTATAGCTAGCTGGGGGGGGATCTATTATGGTGTATTTGTTTGTATATATGTACATACATGCTTATTTTTTGTGTTTGCTCTCTATTATTTGGAAACATTGGCATTTATCCAAATTTAGCCTTCCAAGAGGGCACCTGGCATCTGGGGCAAGAAACACTGAGGAAAATGGCGTCGGCTGATGCCTTTATACCCGAATAACTGCAGCTATGACGTCGGGTGAAGTGCGACACCAGCCGAGGCCAGACCCAGACTTTGGAATCCCGACAAGGGCTGCCTGACGACAGGACAACCCATTTGTAAGGACTGCAGATGCATTCCTATCGGACATCTACATTTATGGTAGGTACAAAACTGTACTTTACCCTCCCTCCAGCCCCCTAACTTCTTTTGGCTATACCTCTACTTTCCTTTACTTTGCTTAAAAGCCTTTTTGGTGTGTTTGCTTTTTCGTTGGAGGTATATCTTTGTGCTTTTATATTTAATTGCTTCCCATTAGGGGGGCACCTGACATCTGGGGCAAGAAAAACTGATGTAATGGCATCGGCTGCATGTTTTATCCCCTTGACTACCTGACGTCATGGAAGAAGGGACAGCAACCGATGCAGGACCCAAGACTTTGATGATGTCCTTCATGGATGCATCTGCAGTCATAATAACTGGGTTGTCCTGTCGTCAGGCAGCCCTTCAGTCGGCCGGATTCCAAAGTCCGGGTCCGGCTTCGGCTGATGTCGCACTTCACCCGACGTCATCTCTGTTGGTCTTCGGGTATAAAGGCATCAGCCGACGCCATTTTCCTCAGTCTTTCTTGCCTGGCGCCAAGCAGAAGCTGTTCGCAAGTGCCGGTCGGTCGGATCCAGAGATTACTTCTACCGAATACTACTTGAAGACTTCTAAAGCTAAGTACCCGTTGGGGACTCTTTCTTGCCTCAGCCGATGTCAGAAAAGTTAATAATTGTTTAACCTGTGGGAAACAAATACCTCATAAAGATTTCCACTCTTATTGTCTGCCTTGTTTAGGCCCAGCCCGACGTAGCAGCCTGTTCGCCTGTGCTTCATTCAACCGACAACGCTTAGGCGCCGGTCGGAGTTTGCTGAACAGTTTTTCGGTTCTGATTTTGCGTATATTATGCCGCCGGATCCTCCGACTACCCAAACTGCTAAAAACGCAAAGATAAAGACCGACACTCAAGGTCCGCGGTTTGGCCGAAACCATGGTTAAGCAAACATGAGTGTCTCGGTTTCGGCGAAACCGAAAACTGATCAAAGTACAGCTGAATCTATCACTACCACTGAGGCCCCTGCTACTTCTCTTGAATCGGCCTCAGAAATTTTATCCACTACGGTGGTTGCCACTGACTTATCAGACACCATTCCCTTGGATGTCTCTACCCCAGCACGTGGTGCTGCTAGGCCTCCAGCAGCCATGTCCATTAAGGCCTTTGCCAGGGCTAAAGCAGCCAAAACTACTAAAACAGTGCCTGTTAAACCCCCTACAACCAGGCCCTCTTCTAGTTCACAAATGCTTACTCTGGCAGAAGATTTAATTTCATTAATTAGGGGATCTCAATCTCACCCAGACAGGGCCTCTCAGCCCCAGAGAAGAGACCTAGGGCAGAGCCCCGAGCCTGTGTCCTCTGATGATTCTGCCGATGAATCAGACATAACAGACCAGCCAGAGGCCCCTTTCTCCAATTATGAAGACTCAGATGCTGAAGAATCCATTCCAGCTGCTTCCCCACCAGAAGAATTCTCCTTTGGGGAAACCTTACATGCCATGCAGAGCAGTTCCAATGGCAGCAGCAGGATTTCTCAGACTCCAGAAAAGACTTAGGACCTTTCTGCACCTTCCACAGCACAGGCCCTTAGCTATACCTCCTGTCCTCTCTGTGGTGGACGATGCCTTCAATGATGTCTGCTCTGCACCAGATTCTTTACCTCCAGCCCCTGCCAAACCAGACAGATTTTACAGGGTACCAGACACTCATCACCACCTTTACAAGGCCCCACTTGCAGACCCAAACTATATCCCAGGATCCCAGGGCAGTAGCCTCGACCACAGCTAAAACCCTATTCCTTCTGAAAGGGAAGCCAGGTCATTAGACAGATGGGGCAAAAGGTCTACACCTCAGCTACTCTCTCAGCTAGAGCTTTAAACTGTCAGTTTCACATGATACAATACCAAGAGTTTATGCTTGATCAGTTAACAAAAAAGCTATCCTCTGATGACTCTATTGATAAGAAATATGTATTAGAAATGGTAAATAACATACAACAGGTTAGTAACCATTCCTTAAAATGTGGCTATGATGCACTGGAGGCTTCATTTAGATCAGCCATGACTGGCACAGTGATAAGAAGACATGCATGGCTAAAGGAACAAGCCTTACCGGATCATGTTAAAGCTAAGTTATTAGATGCTCCTATGGATAAGACCAGCTTGTTTGGTACACCTGCCCAGCAGGTAATGAAGAAAATGGAAGAAAAGGCAAAATCTGTTCAAACGGTTAAAGATTTCTTGCAGGTTCAACCCCAAGGTTTAGCAGGAACTGGCCTGCCAAAATTGGTCCTTTCCTGACTCCACAAGATCCCAAAGGGGCAGGAATAGACGTTCCAGAGGCAGAAACCAATCCAGAGGAGGTGCCTACAGAGGACGACAGTGGCAAGGTAACAACAGAGGCACAGACACAACCACTGCCACTACAACAACACAACCACAGTGACTTGCCTCTAAATCCGCCTACCAGGGAACAAATAGCAGCTCCATTAGGCGGCAAATTAACCTTATTTTCGAAGAACTGGCACTATATCACAAAAGACAAGTGGATTTTGCAAACCATAGATCAAGGTTACCAGTTCCACTTCCACACTTTACCAGTCAAAAGAGGAATGCCAAACCTACCTCCAAATCAAAAAAACAGAGGCTCTACAACAGATAATGCAATTAGCAAACATGAGAGCTGTGGAAAGAGTGCCAACAACAGAACAAGGAAAGGGATTCTACTCCAGACTATTCCTAGTTCCAAGAAAGGAAAAAAGTTGGAGACCTATTCTCGACCTGTCCACCTTAAATACATACATCATTGTCCCAAAATTCAAAATGCTGACCCTACAGCAACTTCTTCCCATGCTGGGCAAGGAGTGTTGGCTGGTAACTCTAGATCTCAAGGAGGCATACCTGCACGTCCCCATTCGACCAATCTGCAGAAGATACCTCAGGCTTCTTGCAGGATCAGAGCATTATCAATTCTCAGCATTGCCCTTTGGCTTATCTACTGCGCCCAGAGTATTCACAAAATGCCTGGCATCAGTAATCACCCACTGCAGACTACAGGGAATTCAAATTTACCCATACCTGGACGACTGCCTAATACAAGGGGACAACAAAAGCAAGCTGACAACAGATTTACAAAGGGTCATTTACTTGCTACAAGCACTGGGATACACAGTCAATTTACAAAAATCAAGGCTGATACCATCCCAAACAAGGACATTCTTGGCGGAATTGGACACAGTAAGACAAATGGCATTCCTAACTGCAGAAAAACAAAAAGAACTCCCTCTTTACTTCTTGGCTCTAACACAACAGAACAAGTTAACAGCAAGAAAAGTACTGCAGGCCTTGGGCTTCATGGCAGCATGCATAATCTTGGTCCCACTTGCCAGACTACATATGAGAAAACTACAGTGGTACCTAAAGAATTTATGGTCCCAACACAGGCACAGCCTAGAAACAGAAATTCCACTAATTCCATGCTTAAAACAGGAGTTCCTATGGTGGGCTCAAGCATGCCAGTCAAACCCAGGTCTACCCTTTCGCAGATGTCAAGCAAACCAGACCATCACAACAGACGCTTCAGACCTAGGATGGGGGGCCCACATGCTGGACAAATGCACGCAAGGATTGTGGACGCAGGATCAACTTCACCTGCACATCAACCTAAAAGAAATGCTGGCAGTAAAACTGGCAATCCAAAAGTTCAAACCATTTCTCAAAGAGGGCCAGTTGATGATAAGGACAGACAACACCACAGTCATGTGGTACATCAACAAACAGGGAGGCACTCATTCATACCCCCTATGCAGAATGACTTTGGAGCTGTGGAACCTGGCACTCAGCTACAACATCCAGTTACAGGCAATATTTGTACCGGGAAAGGAGAATACTCTAGCAGACATATTGAGCAGAGCCACATCGGATGCCCACGAATGGATGCTACACCCGGACATCTTCAAGACCATCTCAAAGAAATGGGGAATGCCTCAGATAGATCTATTCGCTTCCCCTCTCAATCACCAGCTCAAAAAATTCTGCACAAGGACATTCCACCCTCTGGCATGGAAAGTGGATTCGCTCTCCTTCAGCTGGAAAGGCCTAACAGCATATGCATTCCCACCTCTTCCCTTGATACACAAGGTATTACTAAAAATCAAGGAAGAACGTCCAAGGATAATCCTGATAGCTCCAAACTGGCCAAGACAACACTGGTACCCACTGCTGAGGAGCATGTCTCGGAACAATATGTGGCCAATACCCCTGATGCCTTTGATGTTAACTCAGAACAACTACAGCATCATGCATCCAAACCTAAAAACGTTACAACTGACTGCATGGAACATCACATAGCAGCAGCTAATCCAGAACTTTCCCAAAGAGTTAAAGATATTATTCTTGAAGCCCGCAGACCTTCAACAAGAAGGAACTATGCTGGAAAATGGAAAAGGTTTGTCATTTGGAGTACTGAAAGAGGAAAAGATGTGTCAAACATAGATATGCTTAACATTCTGGAGTATTTGGCAGAACTTCTACATACAGGCCTGTCCTACTCCTCCATCAAGATACATGCATCAGCTATATCAGCAGAATACAGCTTTGATCCACCTGTCTTTTCACATCCTTTACTCAGGCAGTTCCTCAGAGGAATCAAGAATGTAAAACCTCCAAGGAAACCACCATTGCCAGCTTGGGACTTGAACTTTGTGCTAGAAAAGCTGACGCTATCACCTTTTGAACCAGCAGCAACAGCAGACCTACAGCATCTATCGTGGAAAACTGCTTTCCTACTGGCAATAACCTCAGCCAGGAGGGTTTCTGAACTTCAGGCCCTAATGGCAGTACAGCCCTTCCTAATCTTCCACCAAGATAGAGTGTCCATGAGGACTAATCCTACATTTATGCCTAAGGTGGTATCCAGAGTGTCTTTAAACCAGGCAATCCACCTACCTACCTTCTTTCCCAACCCACAAAACAGAGGGAAAGAATACTGCATACCTTGGATATACATAGACAGCTACGCTACTACCTGGACAGAACAAAAAGTACCAGAAAAACTGACCCGCTTTTTGTAGCCTATGCAACAGGAAGGGAAGGAAAAGCTATTTCCAAACAGACAATCTCCAAATGGATAGGAAATTGCATACGATTCTGTTACTCCTTCCATGGAAAACCAATTCCACAGAACATAAGACCTCATTCTACAAGGGCAACAGCCACTACCACAGCCTTCTTACGAGGAGTGGCAACCAAAGACATTATTGAGGCGGCTACTTGGACCTCCGTGCATACATTTGCCAAGCATTATAATTTGCCTCTATATTCCAGATCCCGAGCAGGGTTTGCCACTGCTGTACTGCAAGGGATCTTAAACACACCATAATCTAGTTTTTCCTCCTCCCTTAGTTGGCTATGGTATTCTACCCAGTTGTTATGACTGCAGATGCATCCATGAAGGACATAGTACAGTTTTGTACCTACCATAAATGTAGATGTCCGAACTGGATAGCATCTGCAGTCAGGATTACCCTCCCTCCTTCCCTCTGTGGTACTCCTAGGGTGTTTACCCTCCTAATAGCTAGCTGGTGGGGAGTCTTTATGGTGTATTTGTTTGTATATATGTACATACATGCTTATTTTTGTGTTTACCTCTATCTTTTTGGAAACATTGGCATTTATCCAAATTTTAGCCTTCAAGAGGGCAACTGGCATCTGGGGCAAGAAACACTGAGGAAAATGGCGTCGGCTGATGCCTTTATACCCGAAGACCAACAGAGATGACGTCGGGTGAAGTGCGACATCAGCCGAAGCCGGACCCGGACTTTGGAATCCGGCCGACTGAAGGGCTGCCTGACGACAGGACAACCCAGTTGTTATGACTGCAGATGCTATCCAGTTCGGACATCTACATTTATGGTAGGTACAAAACTGCACTTTCTTCGTGTTTCACTGTTGCAGTCATTACATTTGGGTAATCTGCTGGCAGGTTGCCCTCAGTCGGCCTGAATTCCAAAGTCTTGGGTCCTGCGTTGGTTGCTGTCTCCTCTTCCATGATGTCAGGTTGTCAGGAGTATAAAACAAGCAGCCGATGCCATTTTCTCCAGTCTTTTTTGCCACGCGGTGCCCGAAACAGAAGCATTTCGCAAGTGCCGGTCGACCGACTCCTGAAATATTCGAGTTTGAGTTTCAGAACCGAAGTCTTCACTAAAGCTAACTACCCCATTGGGGAAACTTTTTTTTTCTTGCTCCATACCGATGTCAGAAAAAGTTAATTGTATTACTTGTGTGAAACAAATACCTCATAAGGATTTCCATTTATACTGTATTCCTTGCCTAGGCCCTGATCCCAACGTGCCTGGTTGTCGGTTTTGTGCTAGATTTAACCAACGTACTATTAAGCGTCTGTATAGTTTTGCCTCAAAGTATTTTGGGAACAGATTTAACTACCCAGAAATGTCGTCGGATAGCAATCCGACTACCGGAGTACATAAAAAAACGCAAAGAAAAGGACAGAGAGACAGCCGAGGTCCAAAACCGATGAAGCTTCTCCTAAGCCAGTCGCCAGTACTCAGGCGCTTTTGCAGCCCCTGATTCCCGCTACTTTAGAGTCGCAGGCCCCTACCGACACCCATGTGGAGTCCGGCATGCCGTGAGATACTCAAAGTATTGGACCCATGGATGTATCTCTCTCGGTTGAGTCCGGAGCCGCTGAGCAGGCACCGGCTTCTGAGGGTGTATTCAGGCCTCAGCATTTTTATATCAAACAGACGACAGCTGCAAAACCAAAGACAAAAGCATCTTCTAAAACTAAAAAAACGACACATGAGCCACGTGCACAGGCCTGTATGTCTTAAACACAGATGATCAAAATGGCTGAAGACCTGATTACCTTGATCAGGGGTTCCCATCCCCCTCCAGATAAGAGGCCTAGGCAAGACACTGATTATGAATCTTCAGATCAGGTTTCTATTTCTCCTGTTTCCTCTTCTGATCAGGAATTATCTATACCTCCCTATGGGGATTCTTATGCAGAGGAATCTATACCATCTGCATCACCACTTGAGGTTTATTCATTTGGAGAAACCTTGCATACTTCGAGGGAGCATTTTCACTGGGAGAGTCAAGATTTCTCAATCAAAAAAGAGGCTCAGGGATTTCCTTCTCCCTCAGTACAGGCCTTTAGCCATACCCCCTGTTTTAGACATTGTGGATGATGTGTTTTTGGAGTCAAGATTGACCCCTGACTCCTTACCTCCGGCTCTCAGGAAACCTGACCGATATTACAGGGTCCCTTGACTCTCTCAAATTTTTATTTAGAAACCCTGCTGCTGATCCTACCCCCTCTGACAGAGATTCAAGGGCACTGGATAGATAGGGAAAAAAGGTTTATACATCTGCAACCTTGGCAGTTAGGGACTTAAACTGCCATTTTCATATGCTCAAGTACCAACAACATGTTATGGGATTGCTGAAACAGAAAATGATAATTTCTGAATGTGCAGAAAATAAGAATTGTAGGAATTACTGCATGCAGCTGAACAAGTTGGAAAGCATACTTTGCAATGTGGTTTTGATTCTTTAGAGGCCTCTTGCAGGGCTGTAGTTACTGGATCTGTGATTAGGAGGCATGCCTGGTTAAAGGAACAAAATTTGTCTGATAATGTTAAAGCTAAATTGCTAGATGCACCTTTCCAGCATGATACTCTGTTTGGTATTAAGGCAGAAGAGGTTTTAAATAAAATGGAAGACAAAGCTAAGTCTATGCAAACTGTAAAAGACTTCCTACAAATACAGCCACCAAGATTCAGTAGACACTGGCCTACAAAAAACTGGTCCTTTCCTGTGTCATTCAGAGCTCAAAGGGGCAAATCCAGACGCCCTAAGGGTTACAGATTCCAGGCACAAGATTCATACAGGTCAAAGCAATGGGGCGCTTCTACCTCCGAATCTGGAGGCGATAAAGCGCAAGCCTACAGAAAACAGACCCAATGACTTCCCTCTGCCTTCAACAAGCAGTTATATTTTGGCAGCACCTTTAGGGGGAAAACTAGCACTTTTTGCTCAAAATTGGCAGTTAATAACCCAGGACAAGTGGGTGCTAAACATTGTATCACAGGGATACAAATTCCATTTCTATACTCTGCCAGTGGGAAACGGTTGGCCAGGTCTGCCAAAAAATCAATGGGCAGAGGCACAGAAACAGGTTACGTCCCTCATGGATATGGGGGCCATTTAGCCAGTACCAGAAAAGGAAAAAGGACAAGGTTTTTACTCAAGACTGATGTTCATCGTGTTACACTGTTGCAGTCATTACACTTGGGGTATCCTGCCGTCGGGCGGTTCCCCAGTCGGCCTGAGTTCCAAAGTCTTGGTCAGGCGTCGGTTGCTGTCGCCTTATCCCTGACGTCAGTGCGACAGGGGTATGTAAGATGCAGCCGACACCATTTTCTTCAGTCTTTCTTGCCGCGCGGTGCCCGAAGCAAAACCAGTTCACAAGTGCTGGTCGACAGTTTCCTGAGATTTTCATTCCAAAGCCAGAACCAAAGTCTTCTACAAAGCTAAGTACCCCATTGGGAAACTTTTTCTTGCCTCAGACCGATGTCAGTAAAAGTTAATTCTGTTTCTTGTGGGAAGCAAATACCTCATAAGGATTTTCATTCTTATTGTATCCCATGCCTAGGCCCAGACCGCAACGTCACTGGTTGTCGCAACGTCACTGGGTTGTCTGTTTTGTGCTAAGTTACACAAGCGCCCTATTAAACGTCGGTTTGATTTTGCCCAACATTATTTTAGTAGAAAATTCAATTATACCATGCCGTCGGATCTTCCGACGACCAGAATACATAAAAAGCGCAAAGACAAGGATAGGCATCCGAGGCCCAAAACTGACAACGAAGCCTCTTCTAGGCCAGTCGCCGGTTCTCCGGTTTTCAGCGAGGTGCCTTCGCAGCCTCTGACTACTGCTTCTGTAGAACCACAGGCCGCCTCTGACTCCCACATGGAGATGGCTGGGCCTTCGGACACACAAGTTAATTTAGCCTACCGAAACTAACCCTTCAGTGGGATCCGGAGTAGCTGAGCTACCCACAGCTACAGAGGGTGATGTCCTTCAAGAATGCAACTGCAGTCATAACATATGGGTTGTCCTGCCTCAGGCAGCCCTCGGTCGGCCGGATTCCAAAGTCTGGGTCCGACGCCGCTGATGTCGATTTCTCTCCGACGCCAGAGCGCTGGAGTACATAAGCATCAGCCGACACCATTTTCTTCAGTCTTTCTTGCCGCGCGGTGCCCGAAGCAGAAGCAGTTCGCAAGTGCCGGTCGGTCAGCTCCTGTATTCTTCGATTCAAGTCATCAAAAGCTAAGTACCCGTTAGACCTTTTCTTCCCTCAGCCGATGTCAGAAATTACTGAAAAAGTTAACAATTGTCTTTCTTGTGGTAAACAAATACCTCATAAGGATTTCCACTCTTACTGTATTCCTTGCCTTGGCCTAGACCATGACGTCTTGGCCTGTGTAGCCTGTGCTCGCTTCAACAAGCGCACTCAGGCGCCGGGCGGAGTTCGCTGAAGATTTTTTCGGCAAAAAATTTTGCCTATACAATGCCGTCGGAGCTTCCGACATCGCAAACTCCCAAGAAACGAAAAGACCGGGACCGACATCCTCGGCCCGCGTCTACCACCAACTCCACGCCAAAACCTACCGCGAGTGCTCTGGTTCCCCCTGAGACGGTTTTTCCACCGCTCCGAACCGAAGACACTGTATTACCGACTACTCCGATTCCGGATATCACTCCGACGCCAGTTATTGATTTTCCTCCGGATACCGAAACCGAGGAAATGCCCGAGACCATTGCTGTAGATAAGGTCACTCCTGCACGTGGAGCTGCCAGGCCTCCTATGGCCATGTCTATTAAGGCCTACACTAGGGCTAAGGCGGCCAGCAAGACCAAGCATCTTTCTGCTAAAGCCTTACCTCAGCCTACTCCAGAGACACAAATTATGACTATGGCTGCTGACTTAATTGCTATGATTAGTGGTTCACAGGCCCATCCTGAGAGAGGATCCCAGCCTCCTTCTGATAAAAAGCCCCGGGTTGAACCCTCTGACCCTATTCCTTCAGATGAAGATTCTGAGGACTCTGTCCACTCTGATGGCCAGGAAGAGCTCTTCCAGACCTATGAGGACTCGGATGCAGAGGATTCCATCCCCTCAGCCTCCCCTCCTGATGATATTTCTTTTGGGGAAGTTCTGCATACTATGAGGGAACATTTCAAGTGGCAAGGCCAGGAATATTCTGATTCCAGAAAGCGCCTTCGAACTTTCCTTAAAAAGCCCCAGCACAGGCCCTTAGCTATTCCTCCTGTGCTTGATGTTTTGGATGATTTATGTTCTGACTCTAGTGTTACCCCTGACTCTCTCCCTCCTGCTCCAGCCAAGCCAGACAGGTATTACAGGGTCCCAGAAACACATTCCCATTTATTCAGGGCCCATACTGCTGATTTGGAAACTATTTCCCAGGGACCTAAAGGTGTTTCAGCTTCCACCTCTAAAATCCTTTGCCCTCCAACAGGGAAGCTAGGTCATTAGAGAGATGGGGTAAAAAGGTTTACACCTCCACTACTTTATCTATGAGAGCTTTGAATTGCCTTTTTCATATGTTACAATATCAGGATTTCCTGTTAGAAGATTTACAGAAAACATTGGCCTCTCCTGATCCTTTAGACAGGAAGTCTTTGCAGGAAGCTGTACATAACTCTCAGCAAGTAAGCAATCACTTCCTGCAGTGTGGATATGATGCACTGGAAGCTTCATGTAGGGCAGCTATGACAGGGGCAGTCATTCAGACATGCATGGTTAAAAGATCAACCTCTACCAGATCATGTAAAGGCAAAACTTCTGGATGCACCTTTGGAAAAGAACAAGCTTTTTGGTGCTAATGCTAAGGATGTGTTAAAGTCCATCGAGGAAAAAGCAAAATCAGTTCAGATGGTGAAAGATTTCCTCCAGGTTCAACCCCCCCAGATTCAGTAGGAATTGGCCTTCAAAAAACTGGTCCTTTCCTAATCCTGAAAAATTTCAAAGGGGTAAAAACAGACGTGGCCGAGGAAGAGGACAATACAGAGGTCCTTAAGGGGACGACAATGGCAGCCAGCAAACCAAAGAAGTGACACAGGGGTTTCACCTGCCCCACAGCCACAGTCTCAATGACTTTCCTCTACTTCCGCCTACCAGGGAACAAATAGAAGCTCCCTTGGGCGGGAAATTATCTCTGTTTGCAGACAAATTGGCACAGACTGACAAAGGGCAAATGGATTTTGGACATTATAGACCGAGGTTACAGGTTCCATTTTCATACCTTACCAAGAAAACAAGGCATGCCAAACCTACCACAAAACCAGAGGGCAGAGGCTATCAAGCAAATCTCTCTGCTGACTCGGATGAAAGCAATAGAAAGAGTTCCACAACAAGAACAAGGCCAGGGGTTTTACTCAAGACTGTTCCTTGTTCCAAGAAAAGAATCTCAGTGGAGACCAATACTGGATTTGTCCACATTAAACACCTTTCTCATAGTACCAAAGCTCAAAATGCTGACTCTACAGCAACTCCTTCCCATGCTGGGCAAGGGGTCTTGGCTGATTACTCTGGACCTCAAGGAGGCATACCTGCATGTTCCTATCAGACACAGCTGCAGAAGATATCTCAGATTTCTTGCAGGGCCAGAGCATTATCAATTCTCAGCATTGCCATTTGGCTTATGTACTGCACCCAGAGTATTCACAAAATGCCTGGCTTCAGTAATTGCTCATTGCAGGCTCCAGGGGATCCAAGTTTACCCGTACCTGGACGACTGCCTCATACAAGTGGACGACAAATTGATGTTGACAAAAAACTTGGACTATGTCATACGATTACTTCAAGCTCTGGGATACACAGTCAATTTCCAAAAGTCAAGACTTCAGCCATCCCAGCAAATAATCTTCTTAATAGCCAAATTAGACACAGCCTCTCAAATGGCTTACCTAACAGAAGACAAGCAAGAGAAGTTAACTCATTATTTCAAAGGTTTGGCAAAACTTACACAGATGACTGCAAGGAGATTCCTACAGGCCCTGGGTTACATGGCATCCTGCATTCTCCTGGTTCCATTAGCAAGACTACACATGAGAAAGCTTCAATGGTACCTAAAAAGCCTATGGTCTCAGCACAGCAACAACTTAGAGACAACCATACCGCTCATTCCATGCCTACAAAAGGAATTCCTATGGTGGGCCTCGTAAGCCAGGCAAACACAGGTATGTCATTCAAAACCACAGATAACACAGACCATGACCACAGACGCCTCAGACCTTGGATGGGGGGGCGCACATGGAAGGCAGGTGTATACAAGGACAATGGTCTCCAAAGGAAACACATCTGCACATAAACCAAAAGGAAGTGCTGGCAGTAATGCATGCCATCGAGGCCTTTCAACACCAACTTCAGCAAGGCCATTTACTGATACGGACAGACAACACCACTGTGATGTGGTATATAAACAAGCAAGGGGCACCCATTCTTACCCCTTTGCAGACTGACAATGCATCTTTGGGAAAAATCACTGAGCCTAAACATTCAGTTACAATCCCAGTTTGTTCCAGGCAAAGACAATGTGCTGGCGGACAGCCTAAGCAGGAATTTCACAGATCCACACGAGTGGAGGTTACATCCAAGATCTTCACACAGCTCACTTGACATGGGGCAGGCCAGAAGTAGACCTATTTGCCTCTCACCTCAACCATCATCTACAAAAATTCTGCTCAAGGACATACCATCCACAAGCTTGGAAAATAGATGCTCTCTCATTCAACTGGAACTCCCTAAAAATCTATGCATTCCCACCTCTGCCACTGATGACCTCAGTATTACTAAAGATCAAAGCAGAGAGACCCAAGGGGATCCTAATAGCTCCGGAATGGCCAAGACAACACTGGTATCCACTACTACGGAGCATATATCACACCAAGAAGTGGGCCCTTCCCCAATGGTCTCTACTTTTGACTCAACACAACTTCAAAACAGTGCATCCAAACCTTCAGACATTGCAGCTAACAGCCTGGGAGATCCCATGAATAATCTCAACCTATCTCTCTCCAAGGAAGTTCAGCGGATACTAACAGAGGCTCGAAGACCATCCACCAGAAAGGTTTACTTAGCAAAATGGAAGAGATTCAGCATTTGGAATACCAGCAAGGGACATGATGCATCATTATTGAACATCCCACTCATCCTGGAATATTTGGCAAATATGCTAAAGAATGGACTCTCATATTCTTCCATAAAGATACATGCATCAGCTATTTCAGCTAGATATAACACTGATCCGCCTATCTTTTCACATCCTTTGCTAAGGCAATTCCTCAGGGGAATCAAGAACATTAAGCCACCAAGAAAGGCTCCAGTGCCAGCCTGGGACCTCAATTTTGTCCTAGAAAAACTGACTCTACCTCCATTTGAGCCAGCAGCTTCAGTTGACTTGCAATTTCTCTCATGGAAGACAGCTTTCCAGTTGGCAATTACCTCAGCAAGAAGGGTTTCTGAACTACAGGCCCTAATGGCAATACCACCGTTCATAATTTTCCACAGAGACAGGGTTTCATTAAGGACCAACCCTACTTTTATGCCAAAGGTGGTATCTAGGGTTTCTTTAAATCAAGCTATTCATCTGCCTGCTTTCTTCCCCAATCCTGAGAATAAGGGGGAAAGACTGTTACATACCTTGGACATTCACAGACAACTTCGATACTACCTGGACAGAACCAAGGCCAGTAGAAAGTCTGACCAACTTTTTATAGCTTACGCCCCTGCAGTCCAAGGAAAAGCAATTTCAAAACAGACTATTTCAAAATGGATTGGACATTGCATCAGATTCTGTTATTCCTTTCATGGAAAGACTGTCCCAGCCAATGTCAGACCACATTCCACCAGAGCTACAGCCACCTCTACAGCATTCTTAAGAGGGGTGCCTACTAAGGACATTCTAGAAGCTGCTACATGGAGCTCCGTGCATACATTCTCCAAACACTACAATCTCCCTCTATACTCCAGATCCAGAGCAGGCTTTGCTTCGGCAGTCCTGCAGGGTTTGATTGCCACACCATCTTTTTCCTAGAGCATTCCTCCTCCCCCAGCTAAGCTATGGTATTCTACCCATATATTATGACTGCAGTTGCATTCTTGAAGGACATAGTACAGTTTTGTACCTACCATAAATGTAGATGTCCGATAGATATGCAACTGCAGTCGGATTTTCCCTCCCTCCATACCCCTCTATGCCTAGGGTCCACTCCTATCCCTGTTTCTCTTAGCTGGGGATATCTGTTATGGTGTATCTGTTTATTGTTCATTTATTTGTCTGGAATCCTGTTTTTGTCTTCCAATTTGATTTCAGCCTTCCTTGGAGGGCACCTGGCATCTGGGGCAAGAAACACTGAAGAAAATGGCTGATGCTTATGTACTCCAGCCGCTCTGACGTCGGAGAGAAATGCGACATCAGCTGACGCCTCCAGACTTTGAATCCGACCGAGGGCTGCCTGAGGCAGGGCAACCCATATGATGTCCTTCATGGATGCATCTGCAGTCATAACAAATGGGTTGTCCTGTCGTCAGGCAGCCCTTCGGTCAGCCGGATTCCAAAGTCTGGGTCCGCTTCGCTGATGTCGCGACTTCACCCGACGTCATCTCTGCTGGTCTTCGGTATAAAGGCATCAGCCGACGCCATTTTCCTCAGTCTTTCTTGCCGCGTGGCTCAAGCAGAAGCTGTTCGCAAGTGCCGGTCGGTCAGATCCAGAGATTACTACTACCGAATACTACTTAGAAGACTTCTAAAAGCTAAGTACCCGCTGGGGACTCTTTCTTGCCTCAGCCGATGTCAGAAAAAGTCAATAACTGTTTAACTTATGGGAAACAAATACCTCATAAAGATTTCCACTCTTACTGTTTGCCTTGCTTAGGCCCAGACCACGGCGTAGCAGCCTGTTCGCCTGCGCTTCCTTCAACCGACTTAACGCTTAGGCGCCGGGTCAGAGTTTGCTGAACAGTTTTTCGCTCAGATTTTGCGTACATTATGCCGCCGGATCCTCCGACTACCCAAATTGTTAAAAACGAAAAAGACCGACACTGCGGTCCGCGGTTTCGCCGAAACCACAGTGAAGCAAGCGAGTGTCTCTGTTTCGCCGAAACCGAAAACTGGTCAATCTTCAGCCGAATCCATGACTACTACTGAGGCTCCTGTTACCTTACCTGAATCGGCCTCAGAAATTTTGCCTACAACTGTGGTTCCTACTGATTTATCAGACACCATCCCTTGGATATCACTACCCCAGCACGTGGTGCTGCAAGGCCTCCTGCAGCCATGTCTATTAAGGCCTTTGCCAGGGCTAAAGCAGCCAAAACAGCTAAATCAGTGCCTGTTAAACCACCCTCACTCAGGCCCACTTCCAGTTCACAAATGCTTACTCTGGCAGAAGATTTGATATCCTTAATTAGGGGATCCCAATCTCACCCAGACAGGGCCTCTCTAGCCCCAGAAAAGAGACCTAGGGCAGAGCCCCCCGAGCCTGTGTCCTCTGATGATTCTGCGGATGACTCAGACATTACAGACCAGCCAGAGGCTCCTTTTCCAATTATGAAGACTCAGATGCTGAAGAATCCATTCCAGCTGCCTCTCCACCAGAGGAATTCTCCTTTGGGGAAACCTTACATGCCATGAGAGAACAATTCCAATGGCAGGGACAAGATTTCTCTGATTCAAGAAAAGGCTTAGGACTTTTCTGCACTTACCACAACATAGGCCCTTAGCTATACCTCCTGTCCTGTCTGTTGTGGACGATGCATTTAATGATGTCTGCACTGCACCTGATTCTTTACCTCCAGCCCCTGCCAAACCAGATAGATTTTACAGGGTGCCAGACACTCATCACCACCTATACAAGGCTCCACTTGCAGACCCCGAAACTATATCCCAGGGGCCTAAGGCAGTAGCCTCGACCACAGCAAAAAACCCTATTCCCTCTGAAAGGGAATCCAGGTCCTTAGAGAGATGGGGGAAAAAGTCTACACCTCTGCTACTCTCTCAGCTAGAGCTTTAAACTGTCAGTTTCACATGATCCAATACCAAGAGTTTATGCTTGATCAGTTAATTAAAAAGCTGTCCTCTGATGAATCTTTAGATAAGAAAAATGTATTAGAAATGGTGAATAACATCCATCAGGTTAGTAACCATTCTTTAAAATGTGGCTATGATGCACTGGAGGCTTCATTTAGATCAGCCATGACTGGCACAGTGATAAGAAGGCATGCATGGTTGAAAGAACAGGTCTTACCGGATCATGTTAAAGCTAAGCTATTGGATGCTCCTATGGATAAGACCAGTCTATTTGGGGAACCTGCCCAGCAGGTAATGAAGAAAATGGAAGAGAAGGCAAAATCTGTACAAACAGTTAAAGATTTCCTACAAGTTCAGCCCCAAGGTTTAGCAGGAACTGGCCTGCCAAAAATTGGTCCTTTCCTGACTCCACAAGATCACAAAGGGGCAGGAACAGACGCTCTAGGGGCAGAAATCAATCCAGAGGAGGTGCCTACAGAGGACGACAGTGGCAAGGCAATAACCGAGGCACAGACACAACCACTGCCACTGCAACCGGACAATCACAGTGACTTGGCTCTGTCTCCGCCTACCAGGGAGCAATTAGCAGCACCATTAGGCGGAAAGTTAGCCTTATTCTCAAAAAAATTGGCACTACATCACAAAAGACAAGTGGATTTTGCAAACTATAGACCAAGGCTACCGGTTCCACTTCCACACTTTACCAGTAAAAAGAGGAATGCCAAACCTGCCCCCAAATCAAAAAATAGAAGCCCTGCACCAGATAGCGGAATTAATAAAATGAGAGCTGTGCAAAGAGTCTCAATGACAGAACAGGGCAAAGGATTCTACACCGGACTTTTGCTAGTACCAAGAAAAGAGAAAACTGGAGACCTATTCTCGACCTGTCCATCTTAAACACATACATCATTGTCCCAAAATTCAAAATGCTGACCCTACAGCAACTTCTTCCCATGCTGGGCAAGGAGTGTTGGCTGGTAACTCTAGATCTCAAGGAGGCATACCTGCACGTCCCCATTCGACCAAATTGCAGAAGATACCTCAGATTTCTTGCAGGATCAGAGCATTATCAATTCTCAGCATTGCCCTTTGGCTTATCTACTGCCCAGAGTATTCACAAAATGCCTGGCATCAGTAATCGCCACTGCAGAGTACAGGGAATCCAAATTTATCCATACCTGGACGACTGCCTGTTACAAGCGGACAACAAAAGCAAGCTGACAACAGATTTACAAAGGGTCATTTACTTGCTACAAGCCCTGGGATACACAGTCAATTTACAAAAGTCAAGGCTGATACCATCCCAGACAAGAACCTTCTTGGGCGCGGAATTGGACACAGTAAAACAGATGGCATTCCTAACTGCAGAAAAACAAAAAGAGCTCCCTCTTTACTTCTTGGCATTAACAAAGCAGAACAAACTAACAGCAAGAAAAGTTCTACAGGCCTTGGGCTTCATGGCATCATGCATAATCTTGGTCCCACATGCCAGACTGCATATGAGAAAGTTACAGTGGTACCTAAAGAATTTATGGTCTCAACACAGGCACAGCTTAGAAACAGAAATACCACTAATCCCATGCTTAAAACAGGAGTTCCTATGGTGGGCTCGGGCATGCCAGTCAAACCCAGGCTTACCCTTCCACAAACTTCGAGCAAACCAAACCATCACAACGGACGCCTCAGACCTAGGATGGGGGGCACACATGCTGGACAAATGCGCAAGGACTGTGGACTCAGGACCAACTGCACCTGCACATAAACCAAAAAGAAATGCTGGCAGTAAAACTGGCAATCCTAAAATTCAGACCATTCCTCAAAGAAGGCCATTTGATGATAAGGACAGACAACACCACAGTCATGTGGTACATCAACAAACAGGGAGGCACTCATTCTTACCCCCTATGCAGAATGACTTTGGACCTTTGGAATCTGGCTCTCAGCTACAACATCCAGTTAGAGGCAATATTTGTACCGGGAAAAGAGAACACCCTAGCAGACATTTTAAGCAGAACCACCTCGGATGCTCACGAATGGATGCTACACCCGAACATCTTCAAGGCCATCACAAAGAAATGGGGAATGCCACAAATAGATCTATTCGCTTCCCCACTAAATCACCAGCTCAAAAAATTCTGCACAAGGACATTCCACCCATTTGCATGGAAGGTGGACTCTCTATCCTTCAGCTGGAAAGGCCTGACAGCATATGCATTTCCACCTCTTCCCTTGATACACAAGGTACTACTGAAAATCAAAGAAGAACGTCCAAGGATAATTCTGATAGCTCCGAACTGGCCAAGACAACACTGGTACCCATTGCTGAGGAGCATGTCTCGGGAGAAAATGTGGTCAATACCCCTGATGCCTCTGATGTTAACTCAAAACAACTACAGCATCATACATCCAAACCTAAAAACCTTGCAACTGAGTGCCTGGAACATCACATAGCAGTAACTAACCCAGACCTTTCACAAAGGGTTAAAGACATTATCCTTGAAGCCCGCAGACCTTCAACAAGAAGGAACTATGCAGGAAAATGGAAAAGGTTCATCATTTGGAGCACTGAAAGAGGAAAAGATGTGTCGAACATAGATATTGCTAACATTCTGGAGTACTTGGCAGAGCTTCTACATACAGGCCTGTCTTATTCCTCCATCAAGATACATGCATCAGCTATTTCAGCAGAATACAGCTTTGATCCTCCTGTCTTTTCACATCCTCTACTCAGGCAGTTCCTCAGAGGGATCAAGAATGTAAAACCTCCTAGGAAACCACCATTACCAGCATGGGACTTGAATTTTGTACTAGAAAAATTGACACTCCCTCCATTTGAACCAGCAGCAACAGCAGATCTACAACACCTGTCATGGAAAACTGCTTTCCTACTGGCTATTACTTCAGCAAGGAGGGTTTCGGAACTACAGGCCTTAATGGCAGTGCAACCCTTCCTAATCTTCCATCAAGATAGGGTGTCCATGAGAACTAACCCTACATTTATGCCTAAGGTAGTATCCAGAGTGTCTTTAAACCAGGCAATCCACCTACCTACCTTCTTTCCCAATCCACAAAACAGAGGTGAAAGAATAATGCATACCTTGGATGTACATAGACAGTTACGCTACTACCTGGACAGAACCAAAGGTAACAGAAAACTGACCAGCTCTTTGTAGCCTATGCAACAGGAAGGGAAGGAAAAGCAATTTCCAAACAGACAATCTCCAAATGGATAGGAAATTGCATAAGATTCTGTTACTCCTACCATGGAAAACCAATTCCACAGGACATAAGACCTCATTCTACAAGGGCTACAGCCACTACCACAGCTTTCTTAAGAGGAGTGGCAACCAAGGACATTATTGAGGCGGCTACTTGGACCTCTGTGCATACATTTGCCAAGCATTATAACTTACCTCTATATTCTAGATCCCGAGCAGGGTTTGCCACTGCTGTACTGCAAGGGATCCTGACTACACCATAATTTTTATTCCTCCTCCCCGAGTTTGGCTATGGTATTCTACCCATTTGTTATGACTGCAGATGCATCCATGAAGGACATAGTACAGTTTTGTACCTACCATAAATGTAGATGTCCGAACTGGATAGCATCTGCAGTCAGGATTACCCTCCCTCCTTCCCCTCTGTGGTACTCCTTAGGGTATTTACCCTCCTAATAGCTAGCTGGGGGGGGGGGAGTCTCTTATGGTGTATTTGTTTGTATATATGTACATACATGTTTATTTTTTGTTTGCCTTCTACTATTTTGGAAACATTGGCTTTTACCCAAAATTTAGCTTTCCAAGAGGGCAATTGGCATCTGGGGCAAGAAACACTGAGGAAAATGGCGTCGGCTGATGCCTTTATACCCGAAGACCAGCAGAGATGACGTCGGGTGAAGTGCGACATCAGCCGAAGCCGGACCCAGACTTTGGAATCCGGCCGACCGAAGGGCTGCCTGACGACAGGACAACCCATTTGTTATGACTGCAGATGCTGTCCAGTTCAGACATCTACATTTATGGTAGGTACAAAACTGTACTTTGACTGCAGTTGCATATCTATCGGACATCTACATTTATGGTAGGTACAAAACTGTACTTTTTCAGACCTACTCAGTTAAGCATTAAACCCTCTGCTAAGTCCAAGCCTCTTTTAAAATCAAAGAAACAAATACAGCATTCTCCAGAACAGGCCTCCATGCCTAAGAAACAAATGCTCAAAATGGCCGAAGACCTAATCACTCTGATCAGGGTGTCCCATCCCCCTCCTGATAAAAGGCCTAGACAGGATGCAGACTATGATTCATCCGAACAGGTCTCCATCTCTTCAGATTCATCCTCAGACCTAGGATATTCTTTACCCCCTTATGAGGATTCTGATGCTGAGGAGTCGATTCCATCAGCCTCTCTGCTTGAGGACTACTCCTTTGAGGAAACCTTACATACCATGAGGGAGCATTTCCATTAGGAAGGCCAGGATTACTCAGAATCCAAGAAAAGGCTCAGAGACTTCCTTTTATTATCTCAACACAGACCCCTTGCTATTCCGCCAGTGTTAGATATTGTGGATGATGTGTATACTGATTCCAGCTTAAATCCTGATTCCTTACCTCCAGCCCCAGTTAAACCTGAAGGATACTACAGAGTTCCCTGACTCACACAAATTTCTGTATAAAAGCCCTGTTGCTGACCCTGAAACCATTTCTCAGGGACCCAAAGGGGTTAAGGCCTCATCAGCCAAGATTCCAGTTCCCTCTGACAGTTTCCAGAGCATTAGACAGATGGGGGAAAGAAAGTATATACGTCTGCAACTTTAGCAATGAGAGCCTTAAATTGCCAGTTTCACATGCTAAAATATCAGCAATTTTTGATGTCTCAGTTGAAACAAAAAATGATTCCAGATTCAGATCCTCCTAATTTTAAAGCAATGCAGGATTTATTGCATGCAGCTGAACAAGTGGGAAAACATACTTTGCAATGTGGTTTTGATTCTTTAGAGGCCTCCTGTAGAGCAGCAGTTACAGGCTCTGTCATTAGAAGACATGCTTAGTTAAAAGAATATACGTTACCAGAACATGTTAAAGCAAAATTATTGGATGCACCTTTGCAGCAGGATGTGTTATTTGGAGTTAAGGCAGAAGAGGTATTCAAGAAAATGGAGGATAAGGCAAAATTTTTGCAAACGGTGAAGGATTTCTTACAGGTTCAGCCTCCTCGATTTAGCAGAAATTGGCCAACTAAGAATTGGTCCTTTCCAGTTGCAGACAGACCTCAAAGGGGCAGATACAGACATCCAAGAGGGTAGAGGTCAACCACAAGGTCCTTACAGGCCTCGACGATGGGTTGCATCAGGCCAGAAAGTAGGGGAAGACAGGCCCCAACCATATAAAAAGCAGCCCCAATGACTTCCCAGTACAGCTGCCAAGCAGCTCTCTCTTGGCAGCCCCCTTGGGAGGAAAATTGGCACTTTTCTATCACAATTGGCATATGATCACCAAAGACAAATGGGGTCTCAACATTGTATCAAGGATACAGGTTCCACTTTCACACTCTGCCAAGGTTAAAAGGAATGTCAAATCTACCACCAAATCAATGGGCAGAGGCTCAAAAACCAAATTACAGCACTCATGGATATGAGAGCTATTCAAAAGGTACCACCGCAGGAGTAAGGACAAGGATTCTACTCAAGACTCTTTCTGGTCCTCAAAAAGGACAAAGCCTGGAGGTCCATCCTGGATCTTTCTTGTCTAAACACTTACCTGGATGTTCCGAAATTCAAAATGTTGACACTACAGCAGCTTCTTCCCATGCTGGGCAAGAAAGCTTGGCTCGTGACCTTGGACCTCAAGGAGGCATACCTGCATGTCCCTATCAGACAACTGCAGAAGATACCTCAGATTCATAGCTGGTTCAATGCACGGTCAATTCTCTGCACTGCCTTTTGGCTTAACTACTGCGCCCAGGGTCTTCACAAAGTGCCTGGCACCAGTAATTGCGTTTTGCAGACAGAATGAAATTCAAATTTATCCATACCTGGACGACTGCCTGATTCAAGCAGAGAGCAAAGACATTCTTCTAAAGTATCTGGCGTTTGTAAAAAAGTTAAGTTGCCTGGGGTACACAGTAAACGAAAAGAAATCAAAACTAGTGCCTTCAAAAGAGATAATATTCCTGGGTGCCAGCTTGAACACAACGGCCCAGATGGCTTATCGCACGCCAGACAAGCAAGGACAACTGACTCAATACTTTCAATTGATGGCAGCAAAGACCCTACTCCCTGCAAGGCAAATTCTGCAGGCCTTGGGTTATATGGCATCTTGCATACTACTAATTCCATATGCCAGACTGCATATGAGGAAACTACAATGGTACCTAAAGAATGTATGGTCTCAACACTGTCAAAGTTTGGAAACAAGTTATACCACTAATTCCTTGCCTTCAACAGGAGTTTCTATGGGCTCAAGCTTTTCACCTCAACAAGAGACAGCCTTTTACTCAACCCACAGCCAGGCAAACACTGACAACAGATGCATCGGGATTACACCTGGGGGAGCACACAAGGCAGGCAAATGTATTCAGGGCAAGTGGCCCGCAGAACAAAGGCATCTTCACATCAGTCAAAAAGAGATGCTAGCTGTACAAAATGCCCTTACAGCTTTCAAGGACCTGCTGCATCCAGGACAACTACTACTAAAGACAGACAACACCACAGTTGTGTGGTACATAAGCAAGGGGGAGGCACTCACTCCTACCTCATCTGCAGACAAGCCATGACCTTCTGGAACACAGCTCTAAACTATCAAGTTCATTTGCAAGCACAATTCCTGCCAGGAGAGAAAAACACACTGGCAGACTACTTGAGCAGAAACAGCATGGATCCCCACGAATGGGAATTGAATCCACAAATATTCAGATTGATAACAGAAATGGTGGAGCCCGGATATAGATCTGTTTGCATCCCCAATGAACTGCCAGCTACAGAAATTCTGCACAATGAGTTACCATCCACAAGCATGGAAAGTGGATGCCCTCTCATTCAGTTGGAAAAACCTACAAGTATACGCTTTCCCACCACTACCTCTCCTGCCAAAAGTAATCATAAAAGCCAGGCAAGAAGAGCCAAAGATTATCCTGATTGCACCAGACTAGCAACGTCAGCACTGGTACCCAATCTTAAAGAACTTAGCACAAGGACCACCCTAGATTTTGCCTCAAATCCCACATCTGCTGACTCAGCACAACAGTCAGATACTACACAGCCAGCGAAAGACCTTAAACCTAGTTGCATGGAATATTCCTTAGTCAAGTAAGCAATGCCTCTCTCCAAAGCTTTTATGGATGTCATTCTGGAGGCCAGAAGGTAGTACCAGGAAAGCCTATTTGGATAAATGGAAGAGATTCTGTGCCTGGAACCAGGCTCACAGCCTTGACCCTCTTGTCCCAAACATTCCTCAGATACTACAATATTTAACTGAGATGCTGGACAAAGGCCTCTCCTTCTCATCCATCAAGATCCACGCCTCTGCCATCTTTGCTCATTACAACACGGATCCACCAATTTTCTCTAATTCTTTGCGAAGACAGTACCTCAGAGGGGCTAAAAACATAAGGCCGCCCCGTAGAGCACCTACTCCAACTTGGGACCTCAACTTTGTTTTGGAAAAATTAACTTTACCTCCTTTTGAGCCAGCTAACACAGCAGAATTAAAATATATCTCTTGGAAAACTGCTGTGCTCCTGGCAATAACATCAGCATGAAGAGTTTCAGAATTACAGACACTAATGGCAGTGGAACCTTTCCTCATTTTCCACCAGGACTGGGTGTCTTTAAGAACTAACCCTATGTTTATGCTAAAGGTGATGTCCATTGTGGCTCTATTACCTTGCCAACTTTTTATCCAAAACCACAGAATAAAGGGGAGAGACTACTGCATTCTTTGGACATTCACAGGCAGTTACGCTTGTACTTGGACAAAACCAAAGCTTTCAGGAAACCTGAGCAATTATTGGTAGCATATGCTGCAGGAGCACAGGGAAAAGCCATTTCAAAACGGACTATTTCAAAATGGATAGGACATTGTATACGTTTCTGCTATACACACCATGGGAAACCTGTACCTAGCAGCATTAGATCTCACTCCACCAGGGCAACAGCCACTTCAACTGCCTACCTCAGAGGAGTACCTACCAAGGATATTTTGGAAGCAGCAACTTGGAGTTCTGTACATACCTTCACCAAGCATTACCATCTGCCTCTATAGTCTAAATCCAGAGTTGGCGTCGCCACTGCAGTGCCTTATTAGCCACCCCTAATGCCTTATAGAACCAGCCACCCTTCCTCAGCTTTGGGATTCTACCAAAGTGTAATGACTGCAGCAGTGTAAAACGATGAACATAGTACAGTTTTGTACCTACCCTAAATGTAGATGTTCGAGTGTATACACTGCTGCAGTCCAGGTTACCCTCCCTCCTTCCCCTCTTACATGCTGGAACGTACCTATGTCTTCTACCCTTTACTACCTATGGGGAGTATTTGCTGGTAGCTGAAAGTTGTTGTTTGCTTTTCTTATGTATGTTTTATTAGCAATTTGAATTGCCTACCTATTTGGGGGCACCTGATATCTGGGACAAGAAAAACTGAAGAAAATGGTGTCGGCTGCATCTTGTATACTCCTGTTGCACTGACGTCCGGGAGGAGGCGACAGCAACAGACGCCGGACCAAGACTTTGGAACTCGGGCCGACTGTAGAGCTGCCTGACGGCAGGATAACCCAAGTGTAATGACTGCAGCAGTGTATACACTCGAACATCTATATTTATGGTAGGTACAACACTGTACTTTCTTGGTACCCAGAAAGGACAAGACCTGGCGGCCAATACTGGATTTATCGATTTTGAACACATACCTGGACATTCCATAATTCAAAATGCTGACTTTGCAGCAGCTTCTGCCCATGCTGGGCAAGAATGCTTGGCTGATAGCATTAGACCTAAAAGTGTCATACCTGCATGTCCCAATAAGACAATCATGCAGAATATACCTCAGATTCAAGGCTGGCTTAATGCATTACCAATTCTCTGCACTGCCCTTTGGCTTATCTACTGCGCCCAGGGTCTTTACATAGTGCCTGGCACCAGTAATTGCATTTTGCAGACAAAGAAGTGTTCAAATATATCCTTGGACGACTGTCTCATTCAAGCAGAGAACAAGGACATTCTTCAACACCTGGCGTTTGTGAAAAGGCTTCTAACATGCCTAGGGTACACAATAAACGAAAAGAAATCACAACTTGTACCCTCTCAAAAGATAACATTCCTGGGTGCAAGCTTGAATACAACTGCCCAGATCGCTTACCTCACGCCAGACGAGCAAAGGCAACTGACTACTTCAAACTGGCAACAAAAACCCAGTTATGTGCAAGACAAATTCTGCAGGCTTTGGGCTTCATGGCATCCGGCATCCTGCATCCTACTGATTCCATATGCAAGACTGCATATGAGGAAACTTCAGTGGTACCTAAAAAGTTTATGGAGTCAACATTGTCACAGTTTGGAAACAATGATTCCTCTCATTCCCTGCCTGCAACAGGAGTTTCTATGGTGGACAAAGGCATGTCCAGAAAACATGGGACTCTCCTTCACTCTACCCCCTGCCAGACGAACCATAACAGACACATCAAATTATGCCCGAGGGGCCCACATGGTGGGAAGATGCATTCGGGGCATATGGACCCCAAACAAATGCATTTACGTATCAACCAGAAAGAGATGCTAGCTGTTCAAAATGCCCTGACAGCCTTCAAGGACTTGCTTCATCCATGACTTCTACTGATAGATGGACAACACCATGGTCATGTGGTATATAAACAAGCAGGGGGGCACGCACTCGTACTCCCTTTGCAGATTAGCCATGGCACTGTAGGGACACAGCTTTGACTTACCAAATACATCTTCAAGCTCAATTCCTGCCAGGAAAGCAAAATACTCTGGCAGACTATTTAAGCAGAAACCTTATAGATCCTCACGAGTGGAAACTACATCCACAAGTCTTCAGCATGATAAAGAAATGAGGGAGCCCAGACATATATCTGTTTGCCTCCCCTCAGAATTATCAATTGAAAAGATTCTGCACAAGGACTTACCACAGACGAGTTTACGCGTTTAATCAACTGCCTCTTTTTCCCAAGGTCCTCTTAAAAGTCAGACAAGAGAAACCAAAGATGATACTAATTGCCCTGGATTGACTCCGCAAATACTGGTACCCAATCCTAAGGAACGTGTCTCAATACCCAGCTTGGACCTTACCTCAAAGACCTCAACTACTGTCCCAGCAAAACAATCAGGTCCTGCACAATCAACTTCAGACACTGAACCTGGGAGCAGGGCTTATTATGTAGCTATACAAACAGCACCTCTCAGTAAAGCTGTGATGGATGTCATTTTGGAAGCCAGAAGGCCTAGTACTAGAAAATCTTATGCTGATAAATGGAAGACATTCTGTGCTTGGAATCAAGCACAAGGAACTGATACAGCAGAACCAAATATTCCTCAGGTATTACAATACTTGACTGAGATGCTTGACAAAGGCCTATCTTTCTCTTCAATTAAAATCCATGCCTCTGCCATGTCGGCTCATTACAATACAGAGCCACCAATCTTTTCTCATCCTTTACTAAAGCAGTATCTTAGAGGAGCCAAGCATTTAAGGCCTTCTAGAACACCAGTTCCTGCATAGGACCTCAATTGTGTTGGAAAAGCTCACCCTGCCTCCATTTGAACCAGCTGCTACTGCTGATAAAAAATTTTTATCATGGAAAACAGCTCTGCTACTAGCAATTACTTCAGGAAGAAGAGTTTCAGAGCTACAGGTCCTCATGGCTGTGGAGCCTTTTATCATATTTTACCCAGACAGGATGTCTCTGAGGACAAATCCAACATTTATGCCCAAGGTGGTTTCCATTGTGGCCCTTAACCAAACTATTCATCTGCCAACCTTTTATCCAAATCCGCAGAAGAAGGGGGAGAGAATTCTGCATTCCTTGGACGTACACAGACAGCTAAGATTCTACTTGAGCAGGACTAAAGCTCTAAGAAAAACTGAGCATTTACTAGTGGCATATGCTGCAGGATCAGAAGGAAAGGCTATTTCAAAGCACACTATTTCAAAGTGGATAAGCCACTGCATTCGTTTCTGCTACTTACACCATGGTAAACCTGTGCCCAAGGACATTAGGTCTCATTCCACCAGAGCTGCAGCTACTTCAGCCGTTCTCAGAGGAGTACCAACCAAAGACATTCTAGAGGCTGATACTTAGAGTTCTATTCACACAGTTACAAAGAGTAGAGAGGCAAATGATAATGCCAGGTCCAGGGCAGGCTTTGCCACTACAGTTCTGCAGGGCCTTATAGCCGCACCTAATGCTGTTTAGCTCCAGCCTCCCAACCGTATCTTTGGGATTCTACCCAAATGCAGTGACTCCAACAGTGAAACACGAAGAACATAGTACAGTTGTGTACACTTACCGTAAATGTAGATGTTAAGAGTGTATTCACTGTTGCAGTCCAGGTTACCCGTCCGCCATCCCCCTTTCATTCCTTCTCTATCTTCTACAATCTATGTTGTGTATTTGCTTGTAGGTGAAGGTAAAGTTTATACTGATGCATGTATGTATGTGTGTGTGTGTGTGTGTGTGTGTGTGTGTGTGTGTGTATATATATATATATATATATATATATATATATATATATATATATATATATATATTTTGCTATCTTTTTGGGGGCATCTGACATCTGCGGCAAGAAAAACTAAAGAAAATGGCGTTGGCTGCTTGTTTTATGCCCCTGACGTCATGGAAGAGGAGACAGCAACCCACACTGGACCCAAGACTTTGGAATTCAGGCCGACTGAGGGCAACCTGCCAGCAGATTACCCAAATGTAATGACTGCAACAGTGAACACACTCGAACATTTACATTTATGGTAAGTGTACACAACTGTACTTCGTGTAGGGTCCTTTCCGTGCTGCACATGGCGATGATACCCCCAGGGGCAGAGGGGGGCTAACAATTCTGGAAGACGCCCCTACCGAGGCGGGGGGTGGGGTCCGTATAACCAGGGTCCCAGGGATTCTTTCTCAAGGCAACCCTACCAGCACTCTTGAAGAGTGGCCCGATTGATTTCCTCTTGAAGCAGTCTGAGGACGTTTCTCTCTGCACTAGGCTGCCTGGCATTCAATAACCTCCGACCGTTGGGTGCATAAGATCATATCTAGAGGCTACTCCATTCCCCTCATCTCTTATCCAAAACTTCCGACAAAACTTCCCGACGTTTCACACAGTCAAAGGGAAGTAGCAGCTGCAGAAATAAACAAGCTGTACCAATAAAGTCATCCAGTTAGTCCCACCAGACCAATGTGGATCTGGATTCTATTAAAGATCCTTTTGGGTGCCAAAAAAGATAGGGGACTAGAGACCAATTCTGGATCTCTGCAATTTGAACAAGTCTGTTGCCCAAATGAAATTCCAGATGGTCACGGTTCAGTCCATTCTCCCTTTTCTAAGCGAAGGTGGTAGATCTCCGGGGTGCGCATTACCACATCAAAATGAACAAACGCTCCAGGAGTTTTCTTCACTTCCGGCTAGGAGTCCATCACTACCAGTTTCGTGCCGTGTCATTCAGAGTCTCTGCAGCCCCCAGAGTGTTCACAAAGTGCATGGCAGTGGTTACAGCTCACTTGAGACTGCAAAGATTCTGGGTGTTTGGACGATTGGCTTCTTACCACCCCCACCGAGCATCTTCTGGTAACGGCCCTGCAGTACACACTTTTTCTGGCAAGACTTTTGGGAATAATGGTAAGCTGGGAGAAATCCAACGTTGCTCCAGCTCAGAGCATAGAATTAATTGAAGCAGTCTTCGACACCTATTCTTGTCTGGTGTCGCTCCCAGTTCAGACTTCAGAGACTGAGGCTCCAGCTCCGGGTGATACTCTGTGAAAACAAAGCCTCAGCGAGGGAGGTTCTTAAGGTTTTAGGATCCATGGTAGCTTCAATACCAATAGTGCCTCTGGTGTAACGGCATATGTGCGAATACTTCAATGGCTTCTGCTAAATCCGTGGTCTCTGAATTACCACCCTCTATGCTTTCAAATTCAGATAACCAATCGTTGTAACCAGGACTTTCTTTGGTGGATGAGGCCAGACATGAACCTTTGGAGCCGTCCTTTCCACCCCCAACCCAAAGCCGTTGTGGTCATGGGTTCTTCCCTGATTGGGTGGGGGGGGGGCACTTCCACAGAAAGACTGTCCAAGGCACATGGTCCACTTTGGACGCCAACCTGCACATCAGCATTCTAGAACTGAGGACGGTGCTGTTGGCGTTGCAGTCATTCCAATCTGTCATCCCTACTGGAATGATCGCATTTCAGTCAGACAACATGTCAGTAGTCTGGTATATCAACAAGCAAAACTTGTCAGTAGTCCGGTATGTCAACAAGGAGGAACAGAGTCCTGTCGAATTTGGCAGTGGGCAATAGCTTCCAACCGCTTTCTGATAGCAACGCATATCCCTGAGAATTCCAGTGTGATTGGTATTAGTTGATTTATTTTATGTTTATTTATAAATTGTTAGAATTTATTTACACATGTGTATAAGTCCTACGAATTATATTGAATCTAAGGTCCTACACTGTATTCAGAATATTTATATTAAATTCACACAATATTTATATAGTTATATTGATTTTAGTTTTATAGATATTTTTAATGTCCGATTTTCCTGGCTGCAATATGTAGTATTTTTAATTTACCAAATGTGAGAAAAGCGTGCATACATTGAGTTATGTATGGTAGTGTATAGCACCAGGATACCCACTGCATCTTTAAAGACAAGTAGAGTAATTCTGGCATTTTATTAATTGTGTAATTGTTTAATTGCGTGTTTAACGATTTAAAAACCCTGTTAATTGATTTGCATGGTATCTGAAGAAGGTAGGACACTGATCCTACCGAAAGCGCTCAGTTTATTGTGTCAGTATACTTTTTAACTATTAAATTGCGTTTATTGGAACGTAACTGGTCCTACGACTTTGCTTACAGTGTTGCCTGCTGTTTTCGTTTTACAAGTTCGTGGTTTTCATGCAAGAGTGGAACGTTATGGTAAGACATAACTTAATTTTTTACCCAGAAAGTCCAACTTGGAACAAAGCAAATTTTCAGCGGAAGTACAGGAGAAATGCTCCAGATGCATGTCTTTGTAACATGGGAGGAAACCGGAGCACCTGGAGGAAACACACGAACACAGGGAGGACATGCAGACTCCACACAGAAGGTACCCCAGCAAAGAATTGAACTGGAGAACCTCTTGCTGTGAGGTGACAATGCCTACCACTGCCCCCCCCCCATCTAAAGTTTCTAACTTGGAAAATTGCCCTTTTGCTTGCTGTCATCTCCAGTAGGAGAGTGTGAGCTGCAGGCTCTCATGGCGGTGGAGCCATTCATTATCTTCCACCCAG
>NC_056738.1:410586382-410661382 GCF_019279795.1 Protopterus annectens | reverse complement strand
AATGGAGGATAAGGCAAAATCTATGCAGACGGTCAAGGATTTTTTACAGGTCCAACCCCCTCGCTTCAGCAGAAATTGGCCAACCAAAAAACTGGTCCTTTCCAACTTCTGACAGACCACAGAGGGGCAAATGCAGATGCCCAAGGGGCAGAGGTCAGCCACAAGTCACTTACAAGCCACAACAATGGGGTGCCACAACCCAGAAAGGAGGAGAAGTCAGGTCTCAAACTAAGACAATCACAATGACTTACCCCTCAGACTGCCAAGCAAATCGCTCTTGGCAGCTCCCTTGGGAGGAAAACTTGCACTTTTTGCAGACAATTGGCACATCATCACAAAAGACAAATGGGTCCTAAATATTGTAACTCAAGGATATACAGGTTCCACTTTCACACTTTGCCAAGGATAAAAGGAGTGCCAAACCTGCCATCAAATCAACGGGCAGAGGCTCAAAGACAAATTACAGCACTCATGGACATGAGAGCCATTCAGCAGGTTCCTACACAGGAGCAAGGACAAGGATTTTACTCAAGACTCTTTCTGGTTCCCCGAAAGGACAAAGCCTGGAGACCCATTCTGGACCTTTCAATTCTAAACACATACCTGGAAGTACCCAAATTCAAGATGCTCACACTACAGCAACTTCTTCCCATGGTGAGCAAGAAGGCTTGGCTAGTAACGTTGGACCTCAAGGAGGCATACCTGCATGTCCCTATCAGGCAAAATTGCAGAAGATACCTCCGATTTATAGCAGGTACAACTCATTACCAATTCTCTGCACTGCCCTTTGGTTTATCTACTGTGCCCAGGGTCTTCCAAAATGCCTGGCACCAGTGATTGCATACTGCAGACTAAGAGGAATCCAAATATAGCCATACCTGGACAACTGCCTTATTGAAACAGACAGCAAGGGCATTCTTTTAAAACATCTGGCGTTTGTAAAAAAAAAAAAACCTACTAAGTTGCCTAGGGTACACAGTAAACGAAAAGAAGTCAAAACTAGTGCCCCTCACAAGACATAATATTCCTGGTTGCCAGCTTAAATACGACGGCCCAGGTGGCTTATCTCATGCCAGACAAGCAAGGACACTGACTCAATACTTCAAAATGATGGCAACAAAGTCCCAACTCCCTGCAAGTAAAATTCTGCAGGCCTTGGGATTCATGGCATCTTGCATACTACTAATACCATATGCCAAACTGCATATGAGGAAATTACAATGGTACCTGAAAAGCATATGGACTCAACACAGCCACAGCTTGGAAACAATACTACCACTAATTCCCTGCCTTCAACAGGAGTTTCTGTGGTGGGCTTAGGCATGTCACCTCAACAAGGGTCAGCCTTTCACCTTGCCCACAACCAGGCAAACAATGACAACAGATGCCTCGGATTACGCCTGGGGAGCACACATGGCAGGACAGTGTAGTCAGAGCAAATGGTCTGCAGATCAAATGCATCTCCACATCAATCAAAAAGCGATGCTAGCTGTACAAAATGCCCTAACAGCTTTCAAGGACTTCCTACATCCAGGACAACAACTAATAAAGACGGACAACACCACAGTGATGTGGTACATAAACAAGGGGGCACACATTCCTAGCCCCAATGCAGGCAAGCAATGACCTTGTGGAACACAGCGCTGACCTACCAAGTTCAACTACAAGCACAATTCCTGCCAGGAAAGAAAAATACATTGGCAGACAAACTAAGCAGAAATATTATGTTTCCTCATGAGTGGAAACTAGACCCACAAGTATTCACAATGATGACTCAAAAATGGGGGAGCCCAGACATAGATCTGTTTGCCCCCCCCCCAAACTACCAACTGCGAAAGTTTTGCACAAGGACATACCACACACTAGCTTGGAAAGTGGACGCCCTCTCATTCAGTTGGAAAACACTAACAGTGTATGCCTTTCCTCCACTGCCTCTTCTGGCAAAGGTGCTGTTAAAAGCCAGGTTAGAGAAGCCACAAATGATGCGCATTGCTCCAGACTGGCCACGCCAACACTGGTATCCAATATTAAGGAACATGGCTCAAGGCCCACCATGGATTTTACCTCAAACTCCTCACCTGCTCACTCAGCAAAACCAGATTCTACACAGCCAGCTCAAGTCTTTAAATCTGGCTGCCTGGCCGATCCAGTCAACACTTCTCTCTACAGCTGTTATGGATGTCATTCTGGAGGCCAGGAGACCCAGCACCAGGAAAACCTACTCAGACAAATGGAAAAGATTCTGCGCCTGGAACCAGGCTAAAGGCCAAAATTCTCGTCCCAAATATTCCTCAGATTCTGCAATATTTAACTGAGATGTTGCACAAAGGCCTTTCCTTTTCATCTATAAAGATCCACGCTTCAGCTATTTCATCTCATTACAACACTGATCCTCCTATTTTTTCACATCCATTATTAAGGCAGTACCTCAGAGGAGCTAAGAACATAAGACCGCCCCGAAGAGCACCAACTTGGGGCCTCAATTTTGTTTTGGAAAAACTTACACGACCGCCCTTCGAGCCAGCTTTTTCAGCTGATTTAGAATTTTTATCATGGAAAACTGCCCTGCTGCTAGCAATAACTTCAGCACGAAGAGTCTCAGAGCTACAGGCCCTAATGGCAGTGGAGCCTTTCATCATTTTTCATCAAGACAGAGTCTCTTTATGAACTAATCCTTCCTTTATGCCAAAGGGTAGTATCCAGTGTGGCTCTAAACCAAACCATTCATTTACCCACCTTTTTATCCAAACCCCAGAATAAAGGGGAAAGTCTCCTACACTCTTTGGACATTCACAGGCAATTACATTTCTACTTGGATAAAACAAAGGTTTTCAGAAAATCTGATCAGCTCTTTGTATCCTATGCTGCAGGATCTCAATGAAAGCCTATATCAAAACAGACCATTTCAAAATGGATAGGACATTGTATCCGTTTCTGCTACACACACCATGGGAAACCTGTACCTGGTAACATTAGGCCTCATTCCACCAGGGCTACAGCAACATCAGCAGCCTTCCTCAGAGGGGTACCAACCAAGGATATTTTAGAAGCTGCAACTTGGAGTTCAGTGCACACCTTCACCAAGCACGACCACTTACCTCTATACTCAAAAACCAGAGCTGGCTTTGCCACTGCAGATGTCCTTCATGGATGCATCTGCAGTCATAACAAGTGGGTTGTCCTGTCGTCAGGCAGCCCTGCAGTCGGCCGGATTCCAAAGTCCGGGTCCGGCTTCGGCTGATGTCGCACTCCACCCGACGTCATCTCTGTTGGTCTTCGGGTATAAAAGCATCAGCCGACGCCATTTTCCCCAGTCTTTCTTGCCGCGTGGCGCCCGAAGCAGAAGCTGTTCGCAAGTGCCGGTCGGTCGGATCCAGAGATTACTTCTACCGAATACTACTTGAAGACTTCTAAAGCTAAGTACCCGTTGGGGACTCTTTCTTGCCTCAGCCGATGTCAGAAAAAGTTAACAATTGTTTAACCTGTGGGAAACAAATACCTCATAAAGATTTCCACTCTTACGGTCTGCCTTGTTTAGGCCCAGCCCACGGCGTAGCAGCCTGTTCGCCTGTGCCTCTTTCAACCGACGAACGCTTAGGCGTCGATCGGAGTTTGCAGAACAGTTTTCGGTTCTGATTTTGCGTACATTATGCCGCCGGATCCTCCGACTACCCCCAAAAACGCAAAGATAAAGACCGACACTCGCGGTCCGCGGTTTCGGCGAAACCACGGTAAAGCAAACAGCAGTGTCTCGGTTTCGGCGAAACCGAGAAAACTGCTCAAAGTACAGCTGAACCTATTCTTACAACTGAGGCCCCTGCTACAACTCTTGAATCGACCTCAGAAATTTTACCCACTACGGTGGTTGACTTATCAGACACCATCCCCTTGGATGTCTCTACCCCAGCACGTGGTGCTGCTAGGCCTCCAGCTGCCATGTCCATTAAGGCCTTCGCCAGGGCTAAAGCAGCCAAGACTTCTAAAACAGTGCCTGTTAAACCACCCACATCCAGGCCCTCTTCTAGTTCTCAAATGCTTCTTTGGCAGAAGATTTAATTTCTTTAATTAGAGGATCTCTATCTCACCCAGACAGGGCCTCTCAGCCCCCAGTGAAGAGACCTAGGGCAGAGCCCCCTGAGCCAGTGTCTTCTGATGATTCTGCTGATGAATCAGACATAACTGACCAGCCTGAGGCTCCCTTCTCTAATTTTGAAGATTCTGATGCTGAAGAATCCATTCCAGCTGCTTCCCCACCAGAAGAATTCTCCTTTGGGGAAACCTTGCATGCCATGCGAGAACAGTTCCAATGGCAGCAACAGGATTTTTCAGACTCCAGAAAAAGACTTAGGACCTTTCTGCACCTACCACAGCACAGGCCCTTAGCTATACCTCCTGTTCTCCCTGTGGTGGATGATGCTTTCAATGATGTTTGCTGCGCTCCAGATTCTTTACCCCCAGCCCCTGCCAAACCAGACAGATTTTACAGGGTGCCAGATACTCATCACCACCTTTACAAGGCCCCACTTGCAGACCCAGAAACTATTTCCCAGGGTCCCAAGGCAGTAGCCGCGACCACAGCTAAAAACCCTATTCCTTCTGAAAGGGAAGCAAGGTCACTAGACAGATGGGGTAAAAGGTCTACACTTCAGCTACTCTCTCAGCTAGAGCTTTAAACTGTCAGTTTCACATGATACAATACCAAGAGTTTATGCTTGATCAGTTAACTAAAAACTAACCACTGATGAATCTCTTGATAAGAAATATGTATTAGAGATGGTAAATAACATACAACAGGTTAGCAACCATTCCTTAAAATGTGGCTATGATGCACTGGAGGCTTCATTTAGATCAGCCATGACAGGCACAGTGATAAGAAGGCATGCATGGCTAAAGGAACAAGCCTTACCGGATCATGTTAAAGCTAAGTTGCTAGATGCTCCTATGGACAAGACAAGTTTGTTTGGTACACCTGCCCAGCAGGTTATGAAGAAAATGGAAGAAAAGGCAAAATCTGTTCAAACTGTTAAAGATTTCTTGCAGGTTCAACCCCAAGGTTTAGCAGGAACTGGCCTGCCAAAATTGGTCCTTTCCTGACTCCACAAAATTTCAAAGGGGCAGGAATAGACGTTCCAGAGGCAGAAACCAATCCAGAGGAGGTGCCTACAGAGGACGACAGTGGCAAGGTAACAACAGAGGCACAGACACAGCCACTGCCACTACATCAGCACAACCACAGTGACTTAATCCTAAATCCGCCTACCAGGGAACAAATAGCAGCTCCTCTAGGCGGAAAGTTAACCTTATTTTCAAAGAACTGGCACTACATAACAAAAGACAAGTGGATTTTACAAACCATAGATCAAGGTTACCGGTTTCACTTCCACACTTTACCAGTCAAAAGAGGAATGCCAAATCTACCTCCAAATCAAAAACCAGAGGCTCTACGCCAGATAATGGAGTTAGCAAACATGAGAGCTGTGGAAAGAGTGCCAACAGCAGAACAAGGAAAGGGTTCTACTCCAGACTATTCCTAGTTCCAAGAAAGGAAAAAGTTGGAGACCAATTCTCGACCTGTCCACCTTAAATACATACATCATTGTCCCAAAATTCAAAATGCTGACCCTACAGCAACTTCTTCCCATGCTGGGCAAGGAGTCTTGGCTGGTAACTCTAGATCTCAAGGAGGCATACCTGCACGTCCCCATTCGACCAATCTGCAGAAGATACCTCAGATTTCTTGCAGGATCAGAGCACTATCAATTCTCAGCATTGCCCTTTGGCTTATCTACTGCCCAGAGTATTCACAAAATGCCTGGCATCAGTAATCGCCCATTGCAGACTACAGAATTCAAATTTACCCATACCTGGACGACTGCCTGCTACAAGGGGACAACAAAACCAAGCTGACAACAGATTTACAAAGGGTCATTTACTTGCAACAAGGACTGGGATACACAGTCAATTTACAAAAGTCAAGGCTGATACCATCCCAAACAAGGACATTCTTGGCGGAATTGGACACAGTACAACAAATGGCATTCCTGACTACAGAAAAACAAAAGAACTTCCTCTTTACTTCTTGGCACTAACAAAACTGAACAAGTTAACAGCAAGAAAAGTTCTACAGGCCTTGGGCTTCATGGCATCATGCATAATCTTGGTCCCATTTGCCAGACTACATATGAGGAAACTACAGTGGTACCTAAAGAATTTATGGTCCCAACACAGACACAGTCTAGAAACAGAAATCCCACTAATTCCATGCTTAAAACAGGAGTTCCTATGGTGGGCTCAGGCATGCCAGTCAAACCCAGGCCTACCCTTTTGCAGATGTCAACCAAGCCAGACCATCACAACAGACGCTTCAGACCTAGGATGGGGGGCCCACATGCTGGACAAATGCGTGCAAGGATTGTGGAGACAGGATCAACTTCGCCTGCACATCAATCTAAAAGAAATGCTGGCAGTAAAACTGGCAATCCAAAAGTTCAAACCATTTCTCAAAGAGGGCCAGTTGATGATAAGGACAGACAACACCACAGTCGTGGTACATCAACAAACAGGGAGGCACTCATTCATACCCCTATGCAGAATGACCTTGGAGCTGTGGACCCTGGCACTCAGCTACAACATTCAGTTACAGGCAATATTTGTACGGAAAGACAATACTCTAGCAGACATTTTAAGCAGAACCACTTCGGATGCCCACGAATGGAAGCTGCACCCGGACATCTTCAAGACCATCTCAAAGAAATGGGGAATGCCACAGATAGACCTATTCGCATCACCTCTCAATCACCAGCTCAACAAATTCTGCACAAGCACATTCCACCCACTAGCATGGAAAGTGGACTCACTCTCCAACTGGAAAGGCCTAACAGCATATGCATTCCCACCTCTTCCTTTGATACACAAGGTACTACTCAAAATCAAGGAAGAACGTCCAAGGATAATCCTGATAGCTCCAAACTGGCCAAGACAACACTGGTACCCACTACTGAAGAGCATGTCTCGGAACAATATGTGGCCAATACCCCTGATGCCTTTGATGTTAACTCAGAACAATTACAGCATCATACATCCAAACCTAAAAACGCTGCAACTGACTGCATGGAACATCACATAGCAGCAGCAAATCCAGAACTTTCCCAAAGAGTTAAAGACATTATTCTTGAAGCACGCAGACCTTCAACAAGAAGGAACTATGCTGGAAAATGGAAAAGGTTTGTCATTTGGAGTGGAAAGAGGAAAAGATGTGTCAAACATAGATATGCCTAACATTCTGGAGTATCTGGCCGAACTTCTTCATTCAGGCCTGTCCTACTCCTCCATCAAGATACATGCATCAGCTATTTCAGCAGAATACAGCTTTGATCCACCTGTTTTTTCGCACCCTTTGCTCAGGCAGTTCCTCAGAGGAATCAAGAATGTAAAACCTCCAAGGAAACCACCATTACCAGCTTGGGATTTAAACTTTGTGCTAGAAAAGTTGACACTATCACCCTTTGAACCAGCAGCAACAGCAGACCTACAACACCTGTCATGGAAAACTGCTTTCCTACTGGCAATTACTTCAGCAAGGAGGGTCTCAGAACTACAGGCCTTAATGGCAGTGCAACCCTTCCTAATCTTCCACCAAGATAGAGTGTCCATGAGGACTAATCCTACATATATGCCCAAGGTGGTATCCAGAGTGTCTTTAAACCAGGCAATCCACCTACCTACCTTCTTTCCCAACCCACAAAACAGAGGGGAAAGAATACTGCATACCTTGGATGTACATAGACAGCTACGCTACTACTTGGACAGAACAAAAATAGCAGAAAGACTGACCAACTTTTGTAGCCTATGCAACAGGAAGGGAAGGAAAAGCTATTTCCAAACAGACAATCTCCAAATGGATAGGAAATTGCATACGATACTGTTACTCCTTCCATGGAAAACCAATTCCACAAGACATAAGACCTCATTCTACAAGGGCAGCAGCCACTACCACAGCCTTCTTACGAGGAGTGGCAACCAAAGACATTATTGAGGCGGCTACTTGGACCTCCGTGCATACATTTGCCAAGCATTATAATTTGCCTCTATATTCCAGATCCCGAGCAGGGTTTGCCACTGCTGTACTGCAAGGGATCCTAAACACACCATAATCTACTTCTATCCTCCTCCCCTAGTTGGCTATGGTATTCTACCCACTTGTTATGACTGCAGATGCATCCATGAAGGACATAGTACAGTTTTGTACCTACCATAAATGTAGATGTCCGAACTGGATAGCATCTGCAGTCAGGATTACCCTCCCTCCTTCCCCTCTGTGGTACTCCTAGGGTGTTTACCCTCCTAATAGCTAGCTGTTGGGGAGTCTTTATGGTGTATTTGTTTGTATATATGTACATATATGCTTATTGTTGTGTTTACCTCTATCTATTTGGAAACATTGGCATCTATCCAAATTTTAGCCTGCAAGAGGGCTACTGGCATCTGGGGCAAGAAACACTGAGGAAAATGGCGCCGGCTGATGCTTTTATACCCGAAGACCAACAGAGATGACGTCGGGTGGAGTGCGACATCAGCTGAAGCCGGACCCGGACTTTGGAATCCGGCCGACTGCAGGGCTGCCTGACGACAGGACAACCCACTTGTTATGACTGCAGATGCTATCCAGTTCGGACATCTACATTTATGGTAGGTACAAAACTGTACTTTTTGCAGGGCCTACTAGCTTCTCCAAACCCTGTTTAGTACCAACCGCCCAGCCTTAACTTTGGGATTCAACCCAAGTTTGATGACTGCAGCAGTGTAACACGATGAACATAGTACAGTTTTGTACCTACCATAAATGTAGATGTTAGTGTTCACACTGCTGCAGTCCAGGTTACCCTCCCACCTTCCCCTCTTCTTACCTGGGTTTTATCTATAGCTCCCTGTTTATACAATCTCTAAGATGTATTTCTATATGGTGTATTTGCGTACAGCTGTAGCTGTTGTTTTCTACTTATGTAATTTACTTAGGATTATGTTTTGCCATCCTATTTGGGGGCATCTGACATCTGGGGCAAGAAAAACTGAAGAAAATGGCATATGCTGCCTCTTTTATACCCCTGTCGCACTGACGTCAGGGAAGAAGCGACAGCAACCGATGCCGGACCAAGACTTTGGAACTCGGGCCGACTGCAGGACCGCCTGACGGCAGATAACCCAAGTGTGATGACTGCAATAGTGTGAACACTCTTAACATCTACATTTATGGTAGGTACAAAACTGTACTTTATCTTGCTGACAGGGTATCCGCAGTCTGCCTGAATTCCAAAGTCTTGGTCCGGGTCGGTTGCTGTCGCCTCTTCCCTGACGTCAGTGCGCCAGGGGTATAAAAGATGCAGCCGACGCCACTTTCTTCAGTCTTTCTTGCCGCGCGGTGCCCGAAGCAAAAGCAGTTCGCAAGTGCCGGCCGGCCGACTCCTGAGGTTTTCAAAATCGAATTTCAGATCCGAAGTCTTCATTAAAGCTAAGTACCCCATTGGGGAAACTTTTTTCTTGCCCCAGACCAATGTCAGAAAAAGTTAACAATTGTATTTCTTGTTGGAAGCAAATACCTCATAAGGATTTTCATTCTTACTGTATTCCTTGCCTAGGCCCTGAACACGACATTGCTAGCTGTCTGTTTTGTGCTAGATTTAACCAACGCAGTATTAAGCGTCTGTACGATTTTGCCTTTCATTACTTTGGCCGAAGATTTATATATATAATGCCGTCGGAACAGCCGACGACCGGAGTTTATAAAAAGCGCAAGGAAAAAGAAAAGGACAGGCATCCGAGGTCCAGAACTGACAACGAGGCTTCAGCTAGGCCAGTCGCTGGTTCGCCGGTGCTCAGTGAGGTGCTTTCGCAGACCCTGACGCCCGCTACCTCAGAGCCACAGGCCACTTCCGACTCCCACGTGGAGCCAACTAGGCCTCTGGATACTCAAGGTATTGGACACTCGTAAACTATTCCCTCAAATGGGTCTGGAGCCGCTGAGCAGCCATCGGCTTCTGAGGGTTTCAGACCTACACTGTTATATGTAAAGCCAACCTCAGCTTCAAAGACTAAAGCCGCTCTAAAGACAAAGAAACAAGTACAGCATTATCCTGGACAGACTTCCATGCCTAAAAAACAGATGCTTAAAATGGCCGCAGACCTAATTACTTTGATCAGGGGTTCCCAAGCCCCTCCTGATAAGAGGCCTAGGCAAGAGACAGAACCACAAAAGGAGGGGGAGTTTCCATATTTATAAAGGATATCCACACCTCCAGGTTAGTGGCATTGCACGAAGTATCGGAGACCATCCATGTGCAACTAACAGTGGGCAAGGCTGCTTTTCAGTTTATAGCATCCTACAGACCACCCTCTCAAAGTCAAGAATCCCACTCTGCTTTCCTGAAAACATTGGAGAACATGAAGATCTCTCTGAGCACCATTATATTGGGCGACTTCAACTACCCAAACATTGACTGGGAGCACTACTCAAGCCCCAGCACCTTAGCCCAAAGGTTCCTGGAAGTTATAAACTCAAATGCTATGGAACAACTTGTCACCACTCCCATAAGAGGGGACAACATACTAGACCTGATCATTACCAACATGGGGACTCTGTGCTGCACACCAGAAGTATATCCCTCATTGGTAAGATCAGACCATAAATTAATTTCACTGGATGTCCACATCCCGACCCCACCCCCAGCCCAGAAAACCACAGTGAAAAACTTCTCAAAAGCGAACTTCTCAAAACCGAAGTGGAATCCTTCAAGGCCCCAGGGCCAGTGGTAACTACGGCCCAAACTGCAGAATCCTATATAAACGCATTCTACGGACATCTCCATGAATGCATGGATCATGCTATCCCAAACAAAACCAAGATCCAGTCATCCAAAGGCAGGCGTCCAGTCTGGTGGACCCCTGCCATAAATAAACTATACAACAGAAGGAGGAAGCTACTACATGATAGAGCAAAATCCCTAATAGGGAAGGCATCTCTGATCAGTACTAGCAAAAAATTACGATCCCTCATAAAATCCTCCAAGGCCAGCTTCGAGAGAAAAATTGCACAGGACACCAAAGACTATCATAAGGCTTTTTTGGGATGCAACTCCCAGACTTGTTCTGAGTTGATTCTAAACGACAAAAAATACACTGAACCTACAGACATCGCCAATATCTTGGCAGACAGGTTCAGTGCAAACTTCCCCTCCCCAAAGAGCAAGTATCTATCCCGGCAGAGGGCTGCCTCCCAAACATCTCTGATGCTCAGGTGAAGGCTGCCCTCTCCAAAGCAAAAAACACTGCTTCCATGGGACCAGATGGCATCCCAGGTTGCGTCCTACATGAACTCCAAGAGGAACTAATCCCTCAAATAAACCAGCTATACAATCTCAGCCTCACTACAGGATATGTGCCCACAGAATGGCGTACAGCAACAGTGGTCCCACTCCACAAAGGTGGAGCCTCTACGGACCCTGGAAACTATTGTCCCATAAGCCTGACTAGCTTAGTCTGCAAGGCTATGGAGAGGATCATCATGGAGCTCATAAACAAAGACATTGGGGAGCTACAGACACTAGATCCTACCCAGTTCGGCTTTGTCAAGGGCAGATCCTGCCTTTTGAACCTGGTTGACTTCTTTGAAAGTCACCAAAGCCATAGATGAAGGGAAGGTAGTCCACACAGCCTATCTGGACCTTGCAAAGGCATTTGACACAATACCCCACTCGGGCATCATAGATAAGCTATCCAGCTTAAATATAAACCCCTATGTCACAAGATGGGTCGCAAACTGGCTCAGACAGAACCTACAGAGTGAGAGTTGCTGGAACCATGTCAGACTCGAAACCGGTCACAAGTGGCGTCCCACAGGGTTCTGTCCTGGGACCACTCTTGTTCGGTATATACTTTTCCGAGGTACAGGCAAACGTGGGAGGACTATGGCTCACCAAGTTCGCAGACGACTGCAAACTGGGCGCCATAATCAACTCTCCAGCTGACACAAACATCCTTCAAAAAGGTCTCGCAGAGACAGATAACAGGTGCCAGCGCCATGGTTTAAAGCTAAATGCTAAAAATTGTATAGTCATACCCTTTGGCAAAAACAATGTGCCCACAAATTACCACATAGGCAGAAACCCATTAAGTACAGAGAAAGTTATTAGGGACCTGGGGACCCAAGTTGATAGCAATCTCTCCTTTGAAAACCACATTGCCAAAGTGGTTAGAAAGACCTTCTACATAGCCTACCTCATCACGAAGGGTTTCACATCTAGATCAAGAGAGGTAATCGTGCCCCTTTATTCATTCCTCATCAGGCCCATCATAGAATACAATGCCCCTTTTGGGATGTACCTTACCCGACACCTGCAGCAATTAGAAAGACCCCAAAAGTATCTCACCAAGAGGATCAACGGTCCCAAACAGATGCCATATGCTGCTCGGTTAAAAAAACTCCAGCTCTACTCAGTTGCATACCGCCTACTTCGAGGCGATCTATGCCTGACATACAAAGCTATGTCAAATCCAGAATTAATGGACATGCTCCACCTCAGTAAATCTAAATCCCTTAGAGCCACACGCTCGAGGGACTTGAACCTCAGCACAGAAATAAATAGAACTTGCTGGAGGGACAGGTTCATAACCCAGAGGCTCCCTTCGCTCTGAAATAGAATTCCATTTCATGTGAGGCAGAGCACCTCACTGAATCTCTTCAAGAAGAATCTCGATAGGTGGATGGGGGATCGTAGGTTTGTCCCAGGGATTACTCCCGTGTCACTATTAGACAGAGGCACAGTAAACTAAACCTTAAAAAGGGCACAGTATACTCAAATCAAGGGGTGGCGTAAGCCATACAGAATCGGGCTAGGCTTATAATTGCCCCAGGGCAGATAGCCTAGTATGAACCTATGAATCTTCAGATCAGGTTTCCATTTCCTCCGACTCCTCTTCTGAACAGGGATACTCTCTTCCTATCAGGATTCTGATGCTGAAGAGTATTCCTTCAGCCTCTCCTCCTGAGGATTATTCTTTTGGGGAAACCCTGCATACCATGAGGGAGCACTTTCAATGGGAGAGCCAAGATTACTCCGAATCTAAGAATAGACCTCTTGGTATTCCACCTGTTCTAGACATTGTAGATGATGTATTTTCAGAGTCCAGCCTGTCTCCTGACTCTATTCCCTGCACCGGTTAAGCCAGATAGATACTACAAGGTTCCAGATTCTCATAAATTTCTATGTAAAAACCCTGCTGCTGACCCAAAAACTATTTCTCAGGGTCCCAATGGGGTCAAGGCTTCCACTGCAAAAAACCCTGTCCCCTCTGATAGGGATTCAAGGGCACTGGACAGATGGGGGGGAAAAGTTTACACTTCTGCTATCTTGGCTGTAAGGGCTTTAAATTGTCAGTTTCATATGCTTAAATATCAGCAATATTTAATGTCACTGCTAAAACAGAAAATGTTGGCAAATTCTGAATGTCCAGAAAAGAAGGAAATGCAGGATTTATTGCATGCAGCTGAACAAGTGGGAAACCGTACTTTGCAATGTGGTTTTATTTCACTAGAGGCCTCTTGTAGGGCCGCTGTTACGGGTTCTGTCATGAGAAGGCATGCCTGGTTAAAGGAACAGAATCTGCCTGATCATGTTAAAGCAAAATTGTTGGATGCTCCACAACAGCATGATACTTTGTTTGGTGTTAAAGCAGAAGAGGTGTTTAAGAAAATGGAGGATAAAGCGAAATCTATGCAGACAGTAAAGGATTTCTTACAGGTATAGCCACCCAGATTTAGCAGAAACTGGCCTTCAAAGAATTGGTCCTTTCCAGTGTCAGGCCACAAAGAGGCAGACGCCCTAGAGGCAGATCCCAGCCCCAAGGCTCATACAGGCCTAAATAATGGGGCGCTTCAGCCTCCAAAGGTGGAGAAGACAAATCACAACCATATTGGAAACAGTCCCACTGACTTTCCTCTGCCAATACCAAGCACTTATCTTTTGGCAGGCCCCTTGGGGGGAAAATTAGCACTTTTTCAACAAAAGTGGCGCATGATCACCCAGGACAAATGGGTCTTGAATATAGTGTCCCAGGGCTACAGGTTCCACTTTCACACCCTGCCAAAGGCAAAAGGTATGCCAGACCTGCCACACAATCAATGGGCAGAGGCGCAAAAGCAAGTTTCATCCCTCATGGACATGAGGGCTATTCAGCGAGTACCACAGCAAGAGCAGGAGCAAGGATTTTAGTCACGACTATTCCTGGCACCCAGAAAGGACAAAGCCTGGAGACTAGTACTGGACCTGTCCTATTCTAAACACTTTTCTGGATGTTCCAAAATTGAAAATGTTGACTCTGCAACAGCTTCTGCCCATGCTGGGCGAGAAGGCTTAGCTTGTAACTTTGGACATCAAAGAGGCATACCTGCATGTCCCAATCAGACAATCTTGCGGAAGATGCCTCAGATTCATAGCTGGCTCAATGCACTACCTATTCTCTGCACTGCCCTTTGGCTTATCTACTGCGCCCATGGTCTTCACAAAATGTTTGGCACCAGTAATTGCTTTTTGCAGACAAAGGGGGATTCAAATATATCCTTACTTGGACGATTGCCTTATTCAAGCAGAGAACAAGGTCATTCTTCTGAAGCATCTGGCGTTTGTAAAAAGATTACTAATTTGCATAGTGTACACGGTAAACGCAAAGAAATCAAAACTAGTACCCTCTCAAGAGATAATATTCCTGGGTGCAAGCTTAAATACAACTGCCCAGATGGCTTATCTCAAGCCAGACAAAGGCAACTGACTTCTTACTTCGAAATGTTGGCAACAAAGACCCAGTTATCTGCAAGAAAAATTCTGCAGGCTTTGGGCTTCATGGCATCCTGCATTCTACTAATTCCATATGCAAGACTGCATATGAGGAAACTACAATGGTGTCTAAAAAGTGTTTGGACTCAACATTGCCACAGCCTGGAAATATTAATTACCCTCATTCCCTGCCTGCATCAGGAGTTTCGATGGTGGGCACAGGCCTGTCACCACAACGAGGGACAGCCATTCACTCTACCCACAGCCAGGCAGACATTAACAACAGATGCATCAGATTATGCCTGGGGGCCCACATGGCCCACAAGCCAAATACATCGCAATCAAAAAGAGATACTGCGGTGGTGGTGCTGCGGTAACATTGTTGCCTCACAGTAAGACGTTGTCCTGTTTGATTCTCAGAGCGTGTTCTGTGTGGCGACATGCCTGAATGGGTGTCCCTTCGTTGAAGGTTGTGCGTCACGCCTGGCAAGTTGGCACGTAATAATTTACTGCCAATCATTAGCGGACCGGAGTTCTGCTGTGGCGACCGCTAACCAGGAAAAGCCAAAAGACGCAGCAACATCAATCAAAAAGAGATGCTAGCTGTTCAAAATGCCCTGACAGCCTTCAAGGATCTACTTCATCCAGGACAACTGCTGAGACGGGACAATACTACAGTCATGTGGTACATAAGCAGGGAGGCGCACATTCCTACCCCCTCTGCGGACAAGCCATGACTCTGTGGAACACAGCATTGACTTATCAAGTACACCTGCAAACACAGTTCCTGCCAGGAAAGACAAATACTCTGGCAGACGAACTAAGCAGAAACCTCATGGATCCTCATGAGTGGAAGCTAGATCCACAAATCTTCAACATTATAACAAGGAAATGGGGATGCCCAGACATAGATCTGTTTGCTTCCCCTCACAACTGCCAACTACAAGGATTCTGAACAAGGACTTATCACAAGCAAGCATGGAAAGTGGATGCTCTATCATTCAGCTGGAAAACCCTTGCAGTATATGCCTTTCCTCCACTGCCTCTCCTCCCCAATGTACTCCTAAAGGTCAGACGAGAAGCCAAAAATTATACTGATTGCCCCAGACTGGCCATGCCAGCACTGGTACCCAATCCTAAAGAGCTTTGCTCAAGGCCCAGCCTGGACATTACCTCAAATTCCTCATTTACTGACGCAACAAAACAATCAGATCCTGCATAGCCAACTCAGAACCCTAAATCTAGCTGCATGGCGGATAATGTAACCATTAAGAACGCACCTCTCTCTAAAGCAGTTATGGATGTTATTTTGGAGGCCAGGAGGCCCAGCGCCAGAAAATCTTATGCAGAAAAATTGAAGAGATTCTGCACTTGGAACCAGGCACAAGGAATTGACATGCTTGTTCCAGGTATTCCTCAGGTTCATAGGTTGGTACTAGGCTATCAGCCCTAGGGCCTATACAAACTTAGCCATAACAATTCCCTGGCTATTTCTTCCCACATTATTTACTTTCCTGGACCCCTGTCTAGCAGGGTGACTGACGTGATCCCTGGGGTGAATTTCCTTTCTCCCATCCAATCGTCAAGGTTCCTCTTGAAGAGGTCCAAAGAGGCACTCTGCTTGACATGTATGGGCAATCTATTCCAGAGTCTGGGGAGTCTCTGGGTCAGGAACCTATCCCTCCAGCATGTTTTTATTGTGATGACAAGGTTTAGATCCCTGGAGCATGTAGCTCTGAGGGATTGGGATTTCTTTAAGAGTAGCATGTCCAACAGCTCTGGGTTTGACATGGCCTTGTATGTTAAACAGAGATCGCCTCTGAGTAGACTATATGCAACAGAGTATAGCTGGAGTTTTTTAAGGCAGTCTTTTAGTGAGGTATTTCTGAGGCCTTTCCAGTTGTTGCAGATGTCTTGAGAGGTACATACCAAATGGGGCGTTGTATTCTATAATGGGTCTAATGAGGGATTAGTACAGTGGGACAATGACCTCCTTTTTTCTGGATGAAAAGCCCTTCGTGATGAGGTGTGCCACATAGAAGGATTTCCTGACTGTTGTGACTATGTGGTTATCGAAGGTGAGCACTGTCCACCTGTGTCCGTAAGTCTCTTATCACACTTTCTGTGTTTAGTGTACTGCCACCTATATGGTAATTCATGGATACATGTTTTTTCCCAAAGGGGATAACAATACATTTCTTGGCATTGAGCTTGAGCCTATGGCTTTGACACCAAGCATCTGTTTCTGTAAGGCCCTTTTGTAGAGTATCCACATAATTTGGGGATTCAATAATGGCTCCCAGTTTGCAGTCATCTGCAAACTTTGTTAGCCAGAGTTCCTTAGTGTTGACCTGTACTTCAGAGAAGTAGATGCCAAACAAGAGCGGCCCCAGGACTGAATCCTGAGGTACTCCACTTGTCTGGAGCTGGATTTGGAGTCGGCTAGTTTTACAGTGTGGGTTCTATCAGTAAGCCATTTAGCAACCCATTGGGTGACATAGGGATTAATGCCCAACTTAGTAAGTTTATCTATGATTCCGGAGTGGGGGATGGTGTCAAAGGCCTTGGTAAGGTCTAGATTGGCTGTGTGGACCACCTTACCCTTGTCCATGGCTCTGGAGACTGATTCAAAGAAGTCAGTCAGGTTCAGGAGACAAGATATTACAGTACCTAACTGAGATGCTGGACAAAGGCCTATCCTTCTCATCAATTAAGATCTATGCCTCTGCCATTTCAGCCCATTACAATACGGACCCACCAATTTTTTCACATCCACTGCTGAGGCAGTACCTCAGAGGGGCCAAAAACATAAGACCTCCAAGGAGAGCGCCAATACCTGCATGAGACCTCAATTTTGTCTTGGAAAAACTCACACTGCCTCCTTTTGAGCCAGCCAATACAGCTGAGATAAACTTCTTATAGGAAACAGCTCTGCTCCTAGCAGTAACTTCAGCAAGAAGAGTCTCAGAGTTACAGGCACTAATGGCTTTGGAACCTTTTATAATTTTCCATCCGGACAGGATTTCTCTGAGGACAAACCCAACATTTATGCCATAGGTAGTGTTCAGTGTGGCTCTTAACCAAACCATTCATTTGCCTACCTTTTATCCAAACCCAGAGAATAAGGGGGAGAGACTTCTGCATTCTTTGGACATGCACAGGCAACTTCGGTTCTACTTGGACAAAACCAGAGCTTTCAGAAAGACTGAGCAACTCTTAGTGGCATATGCTGCAGGATCGCAAGGAAAAGCCATCTCAAAGCAGACTATTTCAAAATGGATAGGCCACTGCATTCGTTTGTTATTCACAGCATGGCAAATCAGTGCCTAAGGGCATTAGGCCACATTCAATTAAAGCAGCAGCCACTTCAGCAGCCTTCCTCAGAGGAGTTCCAACCAAGGACATTTTGGAAGCTGCAACTTGGACTTCAGTGCACACTTTCAGAAAGCACTACCTCTTACTCTTTACTCTAAATCCAGAGCAGGCTTCGCCACTGCAGTTCTGCAGGGCCTCATAGCCACTCCTAATTCTATTTAGGCCCAGCCACCCAGCCTCAGCTTTGGGATTCAACCCAAGTGTAATGACTGCAACAGTGAAACAAGATGAACATAGTACAGTTGTGTACCTACCATAAATGTAGATGTTCGAGTGTATTCACTGTTGCAGTCCAGGTTACCCTCCTACCATCCCCCTTTCTTTGATGGGACTTATCTGTACTTCTCTATTCTATGCAACCTATGTGGTGTATTTGCTTGTAGATGAAGGTCATTTTTATGTTCGTGCATACTTTTTTATTTGCATAATTTTTAGCCTACCCTTTTGGGGGCACCTGACATCTGGGGCAAGAAAAACTGAAGAAAATGGCGTCAGCTGCATCTTTCATACCCCTGGCTCACTGACGTCAGGGAAGAGGCGACAGCAACCGACACCGGACCAAGACTTTGGAATTCAGGCCGACTGCGGGTAGCATGCCAGCAGGATAACCCAACTGTAATGACTGCAACAGTGAATACACTCTAACATCATTTATGGTAGGTACACAACTGTACTTTCTCTTTACTCCTACCTCCATTTTTCAAGACCACCTGTATTTGGGCACGATTTGGTAAGACCCAAAAGACTTTATGGGAAAGGGCTTCTACTCTAACATCTTTCTGGAACCAAGGAAATAAGGAAGGTGGGGCCCTTCCTAGACCCTTTTCCCTTCCCAACACTTTCAAGAAAGTATCTACTTTAAGAATGCTCTCTCTTCATGCACTCATGCTTTTCATTCTTCCTCAGGCCTTTCCAGTGCCCTGTACCAGAAGTATACATACTTGCATACCTGTTTGTCATCCTTGCAGAAAACTCCTCATGTTTTCTCTGGCTCATTGCACTTTCATTTTACTGCTTTGCCTTTTGGTCTTTCCACTGAACCAAAGTTGTTCCCAGTGTCTAGCACCAGTGGTGGCATTTTGCTGCACCCAAGGAATTCGCATATTTACTTATGTAGATGGCCTGCTGATCGAAGCTCTCCCCCAGATGCCCTTCTCTAGCATCTAGGTTTCACTGTCCAACTCTTAACAAACATGGGATTCAGGATAAACAATCCCACATGGTTCTTGCACAGGACCTGGATTTCCCGGGTTGCAGTCTTGATTTAAAGAAAATGCAAGCCTTCCTCCTTCAGAAGAAAGTTCAGAGCCTGACTAGAGTCTTCCTAAACCTCATCTCTGTAACACATTGCACAGCAAAGGAGATCCTTAGCAGTCTGGGTTTCTTGGTAGCCACCATTCCTATGCTTCACCTAGTCATACTTTACTTGAAGAAAATACAGTGGTATCAGAAATCTGTGTGATTCCAGCACTGCGACTTCCTGGGCACCCTGATCCGTGTCCTTCCTTTCCTCAAAAAGGAGCTACTTTGGAAGAAGCAAGAAGATATCTTCCCAGAATTTCCTTTCATACTTCTACTCTTCAAGAAATTCACCCAGGCACTTTGTACTAGGCATGGGTGGCATGGACAGGATTACTTTGGGCACAGGGCAGATGCCAACCACTGTTCTGAAGGAGCACGCTAATTTGGAGGAAATGAGGGCTTTTCTGCAAGCAGTGCAGACCACCTCTAAACTGTGAAAACCCTGACCACTTCTAGTGCATGAGGAGAACCACACAGTCGTGGTAAATAGGGAGGCACCAGCTTTTACAATTGCATGTTAGCACAGGAGGCATGGACCAATGCCACCCAGCTGGACATCGCCCTCACAGACACATACATTCACTCCCAGGGCAATGTCTTGGCAGACTCCCACAAATGGACCTTGCACAAGATAGGTCTTCAAGGCAATCACTGATCAGTGGGGCACACCACAGATGGTACTATTTGCATCACCAGCCATTAGCTCCCTCAGTTCTACTCCAGGGGGGCCTTGTCCCACAGCCTGGAGGACAGATGCCTTCTTTTTCCAGTGGACAGGGAAGTTGTTCCTCTATGCCTTCCCTCTACTTCCAAAAATTCTTCTAAAGGTACAAAAAGAAGCAGCAATGCTTTTACTGGCTGTCTTCTGGCCAAGGCAACATTGGTTTCCGTTATTTCACCTGACAAGGGACACTACTGGAAAATTCCTCTACAGCTGGACTTTTTGACTCTGAGGATTCCTTCTCCTCCCCATATCTTTCCTCGCACAGCCTGACTCTGGACGATAGGATTCTAATCCCTCAAAGGCAGCTATTTTCTGAGAAGTGTGTTCAAGTCCTACAGGAAGCCAGAAGACCAACTACAAAAAAACTTGCACAGCTAAATGGAAAATATTTTCTTATTGGTGCTGCAAACAGGACCCACTCTTACCACAGGTCCCTGCTGTCCTACATTACCTTTGTGAAATAGTTTATTCCGGCTTTGCTTACTCTTCTATTAAAGCTCACCTCTCTGCCAAGAATGCCTGCTTGCCTGTCATCTCCCCAGTTATGGCTAGAACATAGGCTGGGCTATTACTGAGGGGAGTTCTGCATCTTAACCCACCAAGGAAACTCTTCTGTCATGGTTGGAATCTGTTTTGTGATGGAAAAGGTTACATTACCCACCTTAGAGTCTGTATCTTCTGCCAATTTAAAATTCTGCACCTGGAAACTATTCTCTTGGCCATCACCTCTTCTTGGAGAGTTTCTGTGCTCCAGGCTGTTATGGTTATTCCACCTTTTCTTATTTTCCACAAGGACAGTGACTGACTGGGCTAATCTGTCATTCATGCCTAAGGTAGTAAACAAGCTGTCCATTAAGCAGGCTGTTCACCTACCCATCATCTTTCCCAACCCCCCCCCCCCCAAGTAGGGAGGAAAGAATTGTCCTTCTATTCAGTGTTGCAGTCATCTTTACATATGGGTCGTCTGTTCATACTTTTGCAAAATATTACTAGCTAGTCACTGTCCGCAGATCCAGGGCAGGACTTGCTACGGCAGATCAGCATGGATTTGTAGAAAATGCATGTTCTTCGTGTTTCACTGTTGCAGTCATTACATTTGGGTAATCTGCTGGCAGGTTTCCCTCAAGTCGGCCTGATTAACAAAGTCTTCGGTCCTGCGTCGGTTGCTGTCCCTTCTTCCATGACGTCAGGTCATCAGGGGTATAAAGCATGCAGCCAACGCCATTATATCAGTCTTTCTTGCCGAGCGGTACCTGAAGCTGAAGCAGTTCACAAGTGCCTGTCGGCAGACGCCTGAAATTTTCGATGTCCTTCAAGGATGCTTCTGCAGTCATAACATATGGGTTGTCCTGCCTCAGGCAGCCCTTCGGTCGGCCGGATTCCAAAGTCTGGGTCTGGCCTCGGCTGATGTCGCACTTCACCCGACGTCATAGCTCCTGGGGTATAAAGGCATCAGCCGACGCCATTTTCCTCAGTCTTTCTTGCCGCGGTGCGAAGCAGAAGCTGTTCGCAAGTGCCGGTCGGTCAGATCCAGAGATTTCAACTACCGAAGACTTCTAAAAAAGCTAAGTACCCCGTTGGGGACTCTTTCTTGCCTCAGCCGATGTCAGACAAAGTAAATAATTGTTTAACTTGTGGGAAACAAATACCTCATAAGGATTTCCACTCTTACTGCCTTCCTTGCTTAGGCCCAGACCACGACGTATCAGCTTGTTTAGCCTGTGCTTCCTTCAACCGACGGACACTTAGACGTCGGTCGGAGTTTGCAGAAGAGTTCTTTGGCTCCACTTTTGCATATAAAATGCCGTCGGAGACTCCGACTACACATTTAGCTAAAAAACGCAAGGAAAAGGACAGACACTCGCGGCCCGCGGTTTCGGCTGAAACCACGGTTAGGCCTACTGCGAGTGTCTCTGTTTTGGCTGAAACCGAGACCTCGGTTCTCCCTTCGGCTGAAAGCATGCCTCCGATGACCGAGGCCACACAGGCCATAGCTGAGTCGGCTTCAGAAATTCCTGCTGAAGAAGCAGGCACACAAGATTTGTCTGACACTATTCCGTTGGACATCTCTACTCCTGCACGTGGGGCAGCTAGACCCCCTGCTTCTATGTCTATCAAGGCCTTTTCCAGGGCTAAAGCAGCCAAACTTTCCAAGGCCTTACCTACAAAAGCTCCCTCTCACAGGCCTACCTCAAGTTCCCAGATTCTCAGCCTTGCTGAGGACCTTATTTCTCTGATCAGGGGATCCCAACCTCACCCAGACAGGGCCTCACAACCCCCTCCTGATAAGAGGCCTAGGACTGAACCCCCTGAACCCTCTCTCCTCTGACTATTCCTCGGATGGTTCAGATTTATCTGACCATCAGGAGGGGCCCATACTCACCTTATGAGGATTCTGATGCAGAAGACTCCATTCCTTCTGCCTCACCTGCAGAAGAATTTTCATTTGGGGAAACCCTACACTCAATGAGGGAACACTTCCAATGGCAGGGTCAGGATTTTTCTGATTCTAGGAAAAGGCTAAGGACTTTTTTACACTTACCACAGCATAGGCCTTTAGCCATACCACCTGTACTATCAGTTGATGATGCATACAATGATGCCAGTACTGCCCCTGATTCTCTTCCCCCGGGCCCTGCCAAACCTGACAGATGCTACAGGGTCCCGGATTCTCACTTCCACTTGTATAAGGCTCATGCTGCAGACCCAGAAACCATTTCTCAGGGCCCTAAAGGTGTTGCAGCTGCCTCTGCCAAAAACCCACTACCCTCTGAAAGGGAATCTAGAGCATTAGAGAGATGGGGTAAAAAGGTTTATACTTCTGCTACTCTTTCTGCCAGGGCTTTAAACTGTCAATTTCACATGATACAGTACCAGGAATTTTTGTTAGATCAGCTGAATAAAAAGCTGGCCTCTCCTGAACCTTTAGACCGTAAGTCCCTTCAGGATTTGGTACACAACTCTCAGCAGGTCAGTAATCATTTCTTAAAATGTGGCTATGATGCACTGGAGGCTTCATTTAGATCAGCTATGACTGGAGCAGTGATTCGAAGGCATGCCTGGTTAAAAGAACAATCCTTACCAGACCATGTTAAGTCTAAACTCCTAGATGCCCGTATGGAGAAACAAAGTTTGTTTGGCTCCCCTGCACAGGAGGTTCTAAAGAAAGTGGAAAAAAAGCAAAATCTGTCCAAACAGTCAAGGATTTTTTGCAGGTCCAACCTCCGAGGTTTAGCAGAAATTGGCCTTCAAAGAACTGGTCCTTTCCAGACACCTCCAGAGCACAGAGAGGCAGAAATAGACGCCCAAGAGGCAGAGGTCAATCAAGGGGTGCCTACAGGGGTCGTCAGTGGCAACCTGCCAACCAGAGAAGTGCCGCCACAGCTGCGACTGCAACCACTTCCACAGGACAGACACAATGACTTGACTCTGATTCCGCCTACCAGGGAACAACTGGAAGCACCCTTAGGCGGAAAGCTAGCTTTATTTTCAAAAAACTGGCATTGCATTACAGGAGACAAATGGACTTTACAAACAATAGACAAGGGCTACAGGTTTTACTTCCACACTCTACCAAAAAAGAGAGGAATGCCAAACCGTCCACCAAGCCAGAAATCAGAGGCTCTAAAACAAATCATCAGCTTACTAAGGATGAGAGCAATAGAAAAGGTACCATCTATGGAGCAAGGCCAAGGATTTTACTCCAGACTATTCCTTGTACCAAGAAAAGAAAATCAATGGAGGCCTATTCTCGACTTGTCCGCACTGAACACATACCTCATTGTTCCAAAATTCAAAATGCTGACCCTACAGCAACTTCTTCCCATGTTGGTTAAGGAGTCTTGGCTGGTGACTCTAGATCTCAAGGAGGCATACCTGCACTTCCCTATACGACCAGATTGCAGAAGACACCTCAGATTTCTTGCAGGATCAGATCATTATCAATTCTCAGCATTGCCCTTTGGCTTATCTACTGCGCCCAGAGTATTCACGAAATGCCTGTCATCAGTAATTGCTCATTGCAGGCTTCAGGGAATTCAAATCTACCCATACCCGGACGACTGCCTAATACAAGCGGACAACAAGACAAAATTAATAAAGGATTTGGCCTATGTCATACAACTGCTGCAAGCCTTGTGATACACAGTCAACATACAAAAGTCAAGACTAGTGCCATCCCAAAGGATAACATTTTTGGGTGCAGATCTGGACACAATAACTCAAATGGCTTTTCTCACAGAGGAAAAACAAAAGCAACTACCAGTCTATTTCATGGCATTAACAAGACAAACTCAGCTTACTGCAAGGAAAGTCCTGCAGGCCCTGGGTTACATGGCATCCTGCATAATCTTAATCCCACATGCCAGGCTGCATATGAGAAAGTTACAATGGTACCTAAGGAATGTATGGTCTCAACACAAACACAGTCTAGAAGCTCTGATACCAATCATTCCATGTCTGAAAAAAGAATTCCTGTGGTGGGCTCAGGCCTGTCAGATAAACAGAGGATTGCCTTTCCACGAACCACATCCAAGGCAGACCATCACCACGGACGCCTCAGACCTAGGCTGGGCGCACACATGGAAGACAAGTGTATCCAAGGCCTATGGTCCCAAGACCAGCTGAATCTACACATAAATCTAAAGGAGATGCTGGCAGTGAAGCATGCAATCGAGGCATTCAGACCATTCGTCCAGCAAGGACACCTGCTGATAAGGACGGACAATACCACAGTCATGTGGTACATCAACAAACAGGGAGGCACACATTCATACCCTCTATGCCGGATGGCAATGGACCTGTGGAACTTGGGACTGAATCTCAATATCCAACTGCAGGCCAGATTTGTACCAGGGAAAGAGAATTCACTAGCAGACAGCTTAAGCAGAACTACCACGGATGCTCACGAATGGATGCTGCATCCAGATATCTTCAAGACCATAACAAAGAAATGGGGAATGCCAGAGATAGACCTGTTCGCCTCCCCACTCAACCACCAACTGAAGAAATTCTGCTCGAGTATATCACCCACTTGCCTGGAGGGTGGACTCCCTTTCTTTCAGCTGGAAGGCCCTGACAGTATATGCCTTTCCACCTCTCCCCTTGATGAACAAAGTTCTACTGAAGATCAGAGAGGAACAGCCAAAGGTAATTCTGATAGCTCCAGACTGGCCAAGGCAACATTGGTACCAGCTACTGAGAAGCATGTCTTGGACGCACTCATAGCCTCTACCTCTATATCCTTCTAACGCAGAACAACTACAAGACCCTACATCCAAATTTAAAAACGCTGCAGCTAACTGCTTGGAAAATTGCATAAAACAAAAACAAACTGATTTATCTCAGAGGGTTAAGGACATTATCCTGGAGGCTCGCAGACCCTCCACAAGGAAAACATATTCAGCCAAATGGAAAAGATTCCTCATTTGGAGTGCAGAAAAGGGAGAAAATGTCACACTGGCAAACCTAGCACACATCCTGGAATACTTAGCAGAACTGTTCCACAATGGTCTGTCCTATTCTTCCGTTAAGATTCATGCATCAGCAATTTCTGCAGAGTACAACATGGATCCTCCTGTCTTCTCTCATCCTCTCCTCAGACAATTTTTGAGAGGGATCAAAAATGTAAAGCCTCCAAGGAAACCACCTCTGCCTGCATGGGATCTCAATTTTGTGCTAGAAAAATTAACACTTCCCCCTTTTGAACCAGCAGCAACAGCAGACTTACAGTTCTTATCTTGGAAAACTGCCTTCCTACTAGCAATCACTTCAGCAAGAAGGGTATCTGAGTTACAGGCATTAATGGCAGTGCAGCCTTTCCTTATCTTCCACCAGGATAGAGTGTCTCTGAGAACCAATCCTACTTTTATGCCAAAGGTGGTATCCAGGGTATCCTTGAACCAAGCTATTTATTTACCTACATTCTTCCCCAACCCACAGAACAGGGGGGAAAAACTACTACACACCTTGGATGTACACAGACAACTGCGCTACTATCTGGACAGAACTAAGGCCAGCAGAAAAAACTGACCAACTTCTGGTAGCATATGCAACAGGAGTGCAAGGAAAAGCAATTTCAAAACAGACAATCTCAAAATGGATAGGAAATTGCATTCGATTCTGCTACTCATTTCATGGGAAGACAACAACTGAAAATATCAGGCCTCACTCCTCACTCCACAAGAGCTACAGCCACCACTACAGCTTTCCTACGAGGAGTGGCTACCAAAGACATTTTAGAAGCTGCTACTTGGAGCTCCGTGCATACATTTGCCAAGCATTATAATCTTCCTTTATATTCCAGATCCCGAGCAAGTTTTGCAACTGCTGTTTTACAAGGGATCTTAACTATACCATCATTATTTTAGTGCCTCCTCCCCCAGTTTGGCTATGGTACTCTACCCATATGTTATGACTGCAGATGCATCCTTGAAGGACATAGTACAGTTTTGTACCTACCATAAATGTAGATGTCCGATAGGTATGCATCTGCAGTCAGGATTACCCACCCTCCTTCCCCTCTGTGGTATTCCTAGGGTACTTACCCCTCTTTTAGCTAGCTGGGGGAATCTATTATGGTGTATTTGTTTGTATGTATATATGTATATATATATTTTGCTTTCTACTGTTTGGAATTTTCTACATTTATCCAAATTTAGCCTTCCTAGAGGGCACCTGACATCTGGGGCAAGAAACACTGCGGAAAATGGCGTTGGCTGATGCCTTTATACCCCAGGAGCTATGACGTTGGGTGAAGTGCAACATCAGCTGAGGCCAGACCCAGACTTTGGAATCCGGCCGACCGAAGGGCTGCCTGAGGCAGGACAACCCATATGTTATGACTGCAGATGCATACCTATCGGACATCTACATTTATGGTAGGTACAAAACTGTACTTTTTCGAGTTTCAGTACTGAAGTCTTCAACTAAAAGCTTAAGTACCCTGTTGGGGAAACTTTTTCTTGCTCCTTACCAATGTCAGTAAAAGTTAATAATTGCATTATTTGTGGGAACCAAATACCTCATAAGGATTTTGATTTGTACTGTATTCCTTGCCTAGGCCCTGATCATAACGTACCTTGTTGGTTTTGTGCTAGATTTAATCATTGCACTAATAAACGGTGGTATATTTTTGCTTCTAAACATTTTGGCTCACGATTTAACTATCTAGAAATATCTGTTAGCAATCCGACTATCGGAATACTTGGAGAAACACAAAAAAAAAGACAGAGACAGGCCGTCGAGGTACAAAACTGACGATGATGCTTCTAAGCCAGTCGCTAGTTCGCCGGTACTCAGTGAGGTGCTTTCGCAGCCCCTGATGCCCGCTACTTCTGATTTGCAGGCCTCTACTGAGACCCATTTGGAGTCCGGTATGCCGCGAGATGCTTTAAGTATTGAACCCGTGGATGTCTCTACCTTAGATGGGTCCGGAGCCGCTGTACCGGCTTCTGAGGGTGTTTTCAGGCCTAAAGATTTGTATATTAAACAGATGCCATCTTCAAAACTAAGGCCAAAATCTACTTCTATGTCTAAAAAAACGACGATTGGGCCACATGTGCAGGCCCCTGTGCCTAAAAAGCAAATGATCAAAATGGCTGAAGATTTAATTACCTTTATCAGAGGTAGTCAACCCCCTCCTGCTAAGAAGCCTAGGCGGGACATTGATTATGAATCTTTTGATCAGGATTCTATTTCTTCTGATTCTTCTGCTGAACAGGATTTATCTGTACCTACGTATGAGGACTCTGACGTAGAAGATTCCATTCCTTCTGCTTCTCCCCCTGAGGATTTCTCAAAACTTTACATACCTTAAGGGAACAGTTCCACTGGGAAAGTCAGGATTTCTCTGAATCTAAAAAGAGACTTGGGGATGTTCTTCATGTTTCACTGTTGCAGTCATTACATTTGGGTAATCTGCTGGCGAGTTGCCATCAGTTGGCCTGAATAACAAAGTCTTGGGTCCTGTGTCTGTTGCAGTCTCCTCTTCCATGACATCAGGTCGTCAGGGTTATAAAACTTGCAGCCGACGCCATTTTAATCGGTCTTTCTTGCTGCTCGGTGCCTGAAGCAGAAGCAGTTCGCAAGTGCCAGTCGGCTGACTCCTGAAATTTTCATTTTCGAGTTATAGAATCGAAGTCTTCAAACTAAAGCTAAGTACCCCGTTGGGTAAACTTTCTTGTTCCTTACCGATGTCAGTAAAAGTTAATAATTGCATTACTTGTGGAAAGCAAATACCTCATAAGGATTTTCATTTGTACTGAATTCCTTGCCTAGGCCCTGATCACAACATGCCTTGCTGTTGGTTTTGTGCTAAATTTAATCAGCGCACTGTTAAGCGTCGGTACATTTTTGTTTCTAAATACTTTGGTTCAAGATGTAACTGTCCTGAAATGTCGGTTAGCAATCAGACTACCAGAATTCACAAAAAACGCAAGGAAAAAAGACAGTCCAGGTCGAAAACCAACGAAGCTTCTCCTAAGCCAGTCGCCGGTACTCAGTGAAGTGCTTTCACAGCCCCTGATGCCCGCTACGTTTGAGTTGCAGGCCTCTACCGAGACCCATTCGGAGTACGGTATGCCGCAAGATTCTGCAACTGTAGAACCCGCGGATGTCTGTCCCTTGGATGGGTCCAGAGCCGCTGAGCAGGCACTGGCTTCTGAGGGTGTTTTCAGGCCTCAACATGTGTATATTAAACCAACGCCATCATCAAAAACAAGGCCAAAACCTACTTCTATGTCTAAAAAACTGATGCATGAGCCACATGCTCAGGCCCTTATGCCTAAAAAACAAATGATCAAAATGGCTGAGGATTTAATTACCTTGATCAGGGGTTCCCAAACCCCCCCCGACCCCCCCTCCCCCTGCTAAGAGGCCTAGGCAAGGCACTGATTATGAATCTTCAGATCAGGTTTCCATTTCTTCTGATTCCTCTTCTAATCGGGAATTTTCTGTCCCACCTTATGAGGACTCTTATGCAGAGGAATCCATCCCTTCTGCTTCTCCTCCTGAGGATAACTCTTTTGGAGAGATTTTGCATACTTTAAGGGAGCATTTTCATTGGAAGAGTCGGGACTTCTCAGAATCCAAAAAGAGGCTTAGGGATTTTCTTCTTCTTCCTCAGCATAGGTCTTTAGCAATACCATCCTGTATTAGACATTGTTGATGTTTTCTCGGAATCAAGCATGGCTCCTGATTCCCTGCCTCCGGCTTAGTAAGCTAGACAGATATTAGAGGGTTCCTGACTCCCACAAATTTATTTTCAAAAACCCTGCTGCTGACCCTGAAACTATTTCTCAGGGTCCCAAGGATGTTGAGGCTTCTACAGCCAAAAATCCTACCCCTTCAGATAGAGACTCCAGGGAACTGGATAGATGGGGTAAGAAGGTTTATACATCTGCAACCTTGGCAATCGGAGCTTTAAACTGCCAGTTTCATATGCTTAAATATCAACAGCATGTTATGGGCTTACTGAAACAGAAAATGATGTTGATTTATGATTGTGCGGAAAATAGAGTTACAGGATTTTTTGCATTCAGCAGAACAGCTTGGAAAGTATATTTTGCAATGTGGTTTTGATTCCTTGGAGGCCTCTTGCAGGGCCGCCGTAACTGGATCTGTGGTAAGAAGGCATGCTTGGCTCAAGGACCAAAATCTGCCTGATCATGTTAAAGCTAAATTGCTGGATGCTCCTTTACAGCAGGACAGTCTGTTTGGTAATAAGGCAGAAGAGGTTTTAAAAAAGATGGAAGACAAAGCTAAATCTATGCAAACTGTAAAGGATTTTTTGCAAGTGCAGCCACCCAAGTTCAGTAGACACTGGCCTACTAAGAATTGATCCTTTCCTGTGTCCAACAGAGCCGTTCAGGCCAAACCCAGATGCTCCAAAGGCTCCATGTTTCAGTCACAAGGATCTTACAGGTCAAAACAGTTGGGTTCCTCCACCTCCAAATCAGGAGGTAACGAAGCACAACCCTACAGTAAACAGTCTCAGTGACTTTCCTCTGCCATCTCCAAGCACTCATCTTTTGACCTCCCCTTTGGGAGGAAAACTAGCACTTCATGCTCAAAATTGGCATTTAATTACCCAGGACAAGTGGGTCTTAAATATAGTATCCCAGGGGTACAGATTTCATTTCCACACGTTGCCAATGCCAAACGAATGGCCAGATCTGCCACCAAATCAGTGGGCAGAGGTCCAAAAACAAGGCATGTCCCTCATGGATATGGGGGCTATTCAACCAGTACCAGAAAAGGAAAAAGGACAAGGATTTTATTCAAGACTTTTCCTGGTACCCAGAAAAGACAAATCATGGCGTCCAATTCTGGACTTATCCATTTTAAATACTTTCCTGGACATTCCAAAATTCAAAATGCTGACATTACAACAGCTGCTGCCTATGCTAGGCAAGAATGCCTGGATGTTCATCGTGTTTCACTGTTACAGTCATTAGACTTGGGTTAACCTGCTGGTAGGCTACCCGCAGTCGGCCTGAATTCCAAAGTCCCGGCCCAGCATCGGTTGCTGTTGCCTCTTCCCTGACGTCAGTGCACCAGGGGTATAAAAGATGCAGCCGACGCCATTTTCTTCAGTTTTTCTTGCAGCGCGGTGCCCAAAGCAAAAGCAGTTCGCAAGTGCCGGTCGGCCGACTCTTGAGATTTTTGAAATCGAATTTCAGATCCGAAGTCTTCATTAAAGCTAAGTACCCTGTTGGGGAAACTTTTTTCTTGCTCCAGACCGAAGTCAGAAAAAGTTAACAAATGTATTTCTTGTGGGAAGCAAATACCTCATAAGGATTTTCATTCTTACTGTATTCCTTGCCTAGGCCCTGACCACGACGTTGCTAGTTGTCGGTTTTGTGCTAGATTTAACCAGCGCACTATTAAGCGTCTGTTCGATTTTTGCCTTTCATTACTTTGGCCGAAGATTTAATTATGTAATGCTGTCGGAACAGCCAACGACCGGAGTTCATAAAAAGCGCAAGGAAAAGGACAGGCATCAGAGGTCCAAAACAGATGACGAGGCTTCCGCTAGGCCAGGCGCCGGTTCGCTGGTTCTCAGTGAGGCGCTTTCGCAGCCCCTGACGCCCGCTACCGACTCCCACGTGGAGCCAACTAGGCCTCTGGATACGTAAGGTATTGGACACTCAGAAACTATTCCCTCAGATGGGTATGGAGCTGCTGAGCAGCCATCGGCATCTGAGGGTGTTTTCAGACCTACACAGTTACATGTAAAGCCAACCTCAGCTTCAAAGGCAAAGACTAAAGCAGCTCTAAAGACTAAGAAACAAGTACACATTCTCCTGGGCAGACTTCCATGCCTAAAAAACAGATGCTTAAAATGGCTGAAGACCTAATTACTTTGATCAGGGGTTCCCATCCCCCTCCTGATCAGAGGCCTAGGCAAGAGACAGAATATGAATCTTCAGATCAGGTTTCCATTTCGTCTGACTCCTCTTCTGAACAGAGATACTCCCTTCCTCCCTACGAGGATTCTGATGCTGAAGAGTCTATTCCTTCAGCCTCTGCTCCTCAGGATTATTCTTTTGGGGAAACCCTGCATACCATGAAGGGAGCACTTACACTGGGAGAGCCAAGATTACTCAGAATCTATGAAAAGGCTCAGAGACTTCCTTTTACTACCTCACCACATACCTCTTGCTATTCCACCTGTTCTAGACATTGTAGATGATGTATTTTCAGAGTCCGGCCTGTCTCCTGACTCTTACCCCCTGCACCGGTTAAGCCAGACAGATACTACAGGGTTCCAGATTCTCATAAATTTCTATATAAAAACCCTGCTGCTAACCCAGAAACTAGGGTCCCAAAGGGGTCAAGTGTTCCACTGCAAAAAAACCCTGTCCCCTCTGATAGGGATTCAAGGGCACTGGACAGATATGGGGGGGGGGGGAGTTTACACTTTTGCAACCTTGGCTGTAAGGGCTTTAAATTGTCAGTTTCATATGCTTAAGTATCAGCAATATTTAATGTCACTGCTAAAACAGAAAACGTTGACAAATTCTGAATGTCCAGAAAACAAGGAAATGCAGGATTTATTGCATGCAGATGAACAAGTGGGAAAGCATACCTTGTAATGTGGTTTTGATTCACTGGAGGCCTCTTGCAGGGCCGCTGTTACGGGTTCTGTCATTAGAAGGCACGCTTTGTTAAAGGAACAGAATTTGCCTTATCATGTTAAAGCAAAATTATTGGATGCTCCTTTACAGCATGATACTTTGTTTGGTGTTAAGGCAGAAGAAGTGTTGAAGAAGATGGAGGACAAAGCGAAATCTATGCAGACAGTTAAGGATTTCTTACAGGTACAGCCACCCAGATTTAGCAGGAACTGGCCTCCAAAGAATGGGTCCTTTCCAGTGTCTAGACAGGCCACAAAGAGGCAGATAGACGCCCTACAGGCAGATCCCAGCCCCAAGGCTCATACAGGCCTAAATAATGGGGCGCTTCTACCTACAAAAGCGGAGAAGACAAATCACAGCCATGTAGGAAGCAGTCCCAATGACTCTCCCCTTCCAATACCAAGCACTTCTCTTTTGGCAGCCCCCTTAGGGGGGAAAACTAGCACTTTTTTCACAAAATTGGCACATGATCACACAGGACAAATGGGTCTTGAATATAGTGTCCCAGGGTTACAGGTTCCACTTTCACACCCTGCCAAAGACAAAAGGTATGCCAGACCTGCCGCACAATCAATGGGCACAGGCACAAAACCAAGTTTAATCTCTCATGGACATGAGGGCCATTCAGCGAGTACCACATCAAGAGCAGGGGCAAGGATTTTACTCAAGACTTTTCCTGGTACCCAGAAAGGACAAAGCCTGGAGACCAATACTGGACCTGTCTATTGTAAACACTTTTCTGGACGTTCCAAAATTCAAAATGTTGACACTGCAGCAGCTTCTGCCCATGCTGGGCACGAAAGCTTGGCTTGTAACTTTGGACCTAAAAGAGGCATACCTGCATGTCCCAATCAGACAATCTTGCAGAAGATGCCTCAGATTCATAGCTGGCTCAATGCATTACCAGATGTCCTTCATGGATGCATCTGCAGTCATAACAAATGGGTTGTCCTGTCGTCAGGCAGCCCTTCGGTCGGCCGGATTCCAAAGTCTGGGTCCGGCTTCGGCTGATGTCGCACTTCACCCGACGTCATCTCTGCTGGTCTTCGGGTATAAAGGCATCAGCCGACGCCATTTTCCTCAGTCTTTCTTGCCGTGGCGCCCAAGCAGAAGCTGTTCGCAAGTGCCGGTCGGTCAGATCCAGAGATTACTACTACCGAATACTCAAGACTTCAAAAGCTAAGTACCCGTTGGGGACTCTTTCTTGCCTCAGCCGATGTCAGAAAAAGTCAATAACTGTTTACCTTGTGTGAAACAAATACCTCATAAAGATTTCCACTCTTACTGTTTGCCTTGCTTAGGCCCAGACCACGACGTAGCAGCCTGTTCGCCTGTGCTTCCTTCAACCGACGAACGCTTAGGCGCCGGTCGGAGTTTGCTGAACAGTTTTTCGCTCAGATTTTGCGTACATTATGCCGCCGGATCCTCCGACTACCCAAATTGTTAACGCAAAGAAAAAGACCGACACTCGCGGTCCGCGGTTTCGGCCGAAACCACGGTTAAGCAAGCCGCGAGTGTCTCGGTTTCGGCCGAAACCGAGAAAACTGGTCAATCTTCAGCCGAATCCATGACTACTACTGAGGCTCCTGCTACCTTACCTGAATCAGCCTCAGATATTTTGCCTACAACTGTGGTTCCTACGGATCTATCAGACACCATCCCTTTGGATATCTCTACCCCAGCACGTGGTGCTGCTAGGCCTCCTGCAGCCATGTCTATTAAGGCCTTTGCCAGGGCTAAAGCAGCCAAATCAGCTAAATCAGTGCCTGTTAAACCACCCTCACTCAGGCCCACTTCTAGTTCACAAATGCTTACTCTGGCAGAAGATTTAATATCCTTAATTAGGGGATCCCAATCTCACCCAGACAGGGCCTCTCAGCCCCAGAAAGAGACCTAGAGCCGAGCCCCGAGCCTGTGTCCTCTGATGATTCTGCGGATGACTCAGACATTACAGACCAGCCAGAGGCTCCTTTTCCAATTATGAAGATTCAGATGCTGAAGAATCCATTCCAGCTGCCTCTCCACCAGAAGAATTCTCCTTTGGGAAACCTTACATGCCATGAGAGAACAATTCCAATGGCAGGGACAAGATTTCTCAGATTCAAGAAAAAGGCTTAGGACTTTTCTGCACTTACCACAACATAGGCCCTTAGCTATACCTCCTGTCCTATCTGTTGTGGACGATGCATTTAATGATGTCTGCACTGCACCTGATTCTTTACCTCCAGCCCCTGCCAAACCAGATAGATTTTACAGGGTGCCAGACACTCATCACCACCTATACAAGGCCCCACTTGCAGAACCCGAAACTATATCCCAGGGGCCTAAGGCAGTAGCCTCGACCACAGCAAAAAACCCTATTCCCTCTGAAAGGGAATCCAGGTCTTAGAGATGGGGAAAAAGTCTACACCTCTGCTACTCTCTCAGCTAGAGCTTTAAACTGTCAGTTTCACATGATCCAATACCAAGAGTTTATGCTTGATCAGTTAATTAAAAAGCTGTCCTCTGATGAATCTCTAGATAAGAAATATGCATTAAAAATGGTGAATAACATCCAACAGGTTAGTAACCATTCTTTAAAATGTGGCTATGATGCACTGGAGGCTTCATTTAGATCAGCCATGACTGGCACAGTGATAAGAAGGCATGCATGGTTGAAAGAACAGGTTTTGCCGGATCATGTTAAAGCTAAGCTATTGGATGCTCCTATGGATAAGGCCAGTCTATTTGGGGAACCTGCCCAGCAGGTAATGAAGAAAATGGAAGAGAAGGCAAAATCTGTACAAACAGTTAAAGATTTCCTACAGGTTCAGCCCCCAAGGTTTAGCAGGAACTGGCCTGCCAAAAATTGGTCCTTTCCTGACTCCACAAGATCAAAAAGGGGCAGGAACAGACGCTCTAGGGGCAGAAATCAATCCAGAGGAGGTGCCTACAGAGGACGACAGTGGCAAGGCAATAACCGAGGCACAGACACAACCACTGCCACTGCAACAGGACAATCACAGTGACTTGGCTCTGACTCCGCCTACCAGGGAGCAAATAGCAGCACCATTAGGCGGAAAGTTAACTTATTCTCGAAAAATTGACACTATATTACAAAAGACTAGTGGATTTTGCAAACCATAGACCAAGGCTACCGGTTCCACTTCCACACTTTACCAGTAAAAAGAGGAATGCCAAACCTGCCCCCAAATCAAAAAATAGAAGCCCTGCACCAGATAGCGGAATTAATGAAGATGAGAGCTGTGGAAAGGGTACCAATAACAGAACAGGGCAAAGGATTCTACTCCAGACTCTTCCTAGTACCAAGAAAAGAGAAAAACTGGAGACCTATTCTCGACCTGTCCATCTTAAACACATACATCATTGTCCCAAAATTCAAAATGCTGACCCTACAGCAACTTCTTCCCATGCTGGGCAAGGAGTGTTGGCTGGTAACTCTAGATCTCAAGGAGGCATACCTGCACATCCCCATTCGACCAAATTGCAGAAGATACCTCAGATTTCTTGCAGGATCAGAGCATTATCAATTCTCAGCATTGCCCTTTGGCTTATCTACTGCCCAGAGTATTCACAAAATGCCTGGCATCAGTAATCGCTCACTGCAGAGTACAGGGAATCCAAATTTATCCATACCTGGACGACTGCCTGTTACAAGCGGACAACAAAAGCAAGCTGACAACAGATTTACAAAGGGTCATTTACTTGCTACAAGCCCTGGGATACACAGTCAATTTAAAAAGTCAAGGCTGATACCATCCCAGACAAGAACTTTCTTGGCGGAATTGGACACAGTAAAACAGATGGCATTCCTAACTGCAGAAAAACAAAAAGAGCTCCCTCTTTACTTCTTGGCATTAACAAAGCAGAACAAACTAACAGCAAGAAAAGTTCTGCAGGCCTTGGGCTTCATGGCATCATGCATAATCTTGGTCCCACATGCCAGACTGCATATGAGAAAGTTACAGTGGTACCTAAAGAATTTATGGTCTCAACACAGACACAGCTTAGAAACAGAAATACCACTAATCCCATGCTTAAAACAGGAGTTCCTATGGTGGGCTCGGGCATGCCAGTCAAATCCAGGCTTACCCTTCCACAACTTTCGAGCAAACCAAACCATCACTACGGATGCCTCAGACCTAGGATGGGGGGCACACATGCTGGACAAATGCGTACAAGGACTGTGGACTCTGGACCAGCTGCACCTGCACATAAACCAAAAAGAAATGCTGGCAGTAAAACTGGCAATCCTAAAATTCAGACCATTCCACAAAGAAGGCCATTTGATGATAAGGACAGACAACACCACAGTCATGTGGTACATCAACAAACAGGGAGGCACTCATTCTTACCCCCTATGCAGAATGACTTTGGACCTTTGGAATCTGGCTCTCAGCTACAACATTCAGTTACAGGCAATATTTGTACCGGGAAAAGAGAACACCCTAGCAGACATTTTAAGCAGAACCACCACGGATGCTCACGAATGGATGCTACACCCGGACATCTTCAACGCCATCACAAAGAAATGGGGAATGCCACAAATAGATCTATTCGCTTCCCCACAAAATCACCAGCTCAAAAAATTCTGCACAAGGACATTCCACCCACTTGCATGAAAGGTGGACTCTCTATCCTTCAGCTGGAAAGGCCTGACAGCATATGCATTTCCACCTCTTCCCTTGATGCACAAGGTACTACTGAAAATCAAAGAGGAACGTCCAAGGATAATTCTGATAGCTCCGAACTGGCCAAGACAACACTGGTACCCATTGCTGAGGAGCATGTCTCGAGAAAATGTGGTCAATACCCTGATGCCTCTGATGTTAACTCAGAACAACTATAACATCATACATCCAAACCTAAAAACCTTGCAACTGACTGCCTGGAACATCACATTGCAGTAACTAACCCAGACCTTTCACAAAGGGTTAAAGACATTATCCTTGAAGCCGCAGACCTTCAACAAGAAGGAACTATGCAGGAAAATGGAAAAGGTTCGTCATTTGGAGTACTGAAAGAGGAAAAGATGTGTCGAACATAGATATTGCTAACATCCTGGAGTACTTGGCAGAGCTTCTACATACAGGCCTGTCCTATTCCTCCATCAAGATACATGCATCAGCTATTTCAGCAGAATACAGCTTTGATCCTCCTGTCTTTTCACATCCTCTACTCAGGCAGTTCCTCAGAGGGATCAAGAATGTAAAACCTCCTAGGAAACCACCATTACCAGCATGGGACTTGAATTTTGTACTAGAAAAGTTGACACTCCCTCCGTTTGAACCAGCAGCAACAGCAGATCTACAACACCTGTCATGGAAAACTGCTTTCCTACTGGCTATTACTTCAGCAAGGAGGGTTTCGGAACTACAGGCCTTAATGGCAGTGCAACCCTTCCTAATCTTCCATCAAGATAGGGTGTCCATGAGAACTAATCCTACATTTATGCCTAAGGTGGTATCCAGAGTGTCTTTAAACCAGGCAATCCACCTACCTACCTTCTTTCCCAATCCACAAAACAGAGGTGAATAATGCATACCTTGGATGTACATAGACAGTTACGCTACTACCTGGACAGAACCAAAGGTAACAGAAAAACTGACCAGCTCTTTGTAGCCTATGCAACAGGAAGGGAAGGAAAAGCAATTTCCAAACAGACAATCTCCAAATGGATAGGAAATTGCATAAGATTCTGTTACTCCTACCATGGAAAACCAATTCCACATAACATAAGACCTCATTCTACAAGGGCTACAGCCACTACCACAGCTTTCTTAAGAGGAGTGGCAACCAAGGACATTATTGAGGCGGCTACTTGGACCTCCGTGCATACATTTGCCAAGCATTATAATTTACCTCTATATTCTAGATCCCGAGCAGGGTTTGCCACTGCTGTACTGCAAGGGATCCTGACTACACCATAATTATTATTCCTCCTCCCCTAGTTTGGCTATGGTATTCTACCCATTTGTTATGACTGCAGATGCAGCCATGAATGACATAGTACAGTTTTGTACCTACCATAAATGTAGATGTCCGAACTGGATAGCATCTGCAGTCAGGATTACCCTCCCTCCTTCCCCTCTGCGGTACTCCTAGGGTATTTACCCTCCTAATAGCTAGCTGGGGGGGGGGGGGAGTCTCTTATGGTGTATTTGTTTGTATATATGTACATACATGTTTATTTTTTGTATTTGCCTTCTACTATTTTGGAAACATTGGCATTTATCCAAAATTTAGCTTTCCAAGAGGGCAATTGGCATCTGGGGCAAGAAACACTGAGGAAAATGGCATCGGCTGATGCCTTTATACCCGAAGACCAGCAGAGATGACGTCGGGTGAAGTGCGACATCAGCCGAAGCCGGACCCAGACTTTGGAATCCGGCCGACCGAAGGGCTGCCTGACGACAGGACAACCCATTTGTTATGACTGCAGATGCTGTCCAGTTCGGACATCTACATTTATGGTAGGTACAAAACTGTACTTTTACACCTCTGCTACTCTTTCTGCCAGGGCTTTGAACTGTCAATTCCTTATGATACAGTACCAGGAATATTTGCTAGATCAGCTGAATAAAAAGCTTTCTTCTCCTGAACCTTTAGACCGTAAGGCCCTTCAAGATTTGGTACACAATTCTCAGCAGGTCAGTAACCACTTCTTAAAATGTGGCTATGATGCACTGGAAGCTTCATTTAGATCAGCTATGACTGGGGCAGTAATTCGTAGACATGCCTGGCTAAAAGAGCAATCCTTGCCGGACCATGTCAAGGCTAAACTCCTAGATGCTCCAATGGAGAAACAAAGTTTATTTGGCTCCCCTGCACAGGAGATTCTATAGAAAATGGAAGAAAAAGCAAAATCTGTGCAAACAGTTAAGGAATTTCTGCAGGTCCAACCTCCGAGGTTCAGCAGAAACTGGCCTTCAAAGAATTGGTCCTTTCCAGACACCTCCAAGGCACAGAGGGGCAGGAATAGACGCCCAAGAGGCAGAGGTCAATCAAAGGGTGCCTACAGGGGTCGCCAGTGGCAACCTGCCAACCAAAGGAGTACTGCCACAGCTGCAACTACAACCACTTCCACAGGACAAACACAATGCTTTGACTCTGATTCCGCCTACAAGAGAACAGCTGGAAGCACCCTTGGGCGGAAAATTGGCTTTATTCTCAAAAAACTGGCATTGCATTACAAAAGACAAATGGATATTGCAAACAATAGACAAAGGCTACAGGTTTCATTTCCACACTTTACCAAGAAGGAGCAGAATGCCAAACCTACCACCAAACCAGAAGCCAGAGGCTTTAAGACAAATCAACCATTTACTTCAGATGAAAGCAATAGAAAGGGTACCATCTCGGGAACAAGGTCAAGGCTTTTACTCCAGACTATTCCTTGTACCAAGAAAAGAAACCCAATGGAGGCGTATTCTCGACTTGTCCGCACTAAACACATATCTCATTGTGCCAAAATTCAAAATGCTGACCCTACAGCAGCTTCTTCCCATGTTGGGCAAGGAGTCTTGGCTGGTGACTCTAGATCTCAAGGAGGCATACCTGCACGTCCCTATACGACCAGATTGCAGAAGACACCTCAGATTTCTTGCAGGATCAGAGCATTATCAATTCTCAGCATTGCCCTTTGGCTTATCTACTGCGCCCAGAGTATTCACGAAATGCCTGGCATCAGTAATCGCACATTGCAGGCTTCAGGGAATTCAAATTTACCCATACCTGGTCGACTGCCTAATACAAGCGGAGAACAGGACAAGACTTGTAAAGGATTTGGCCTATGTCATACACCTGTTACAGGCCTTGGGATACACAGTCAACATCCAGAAGTCAAGACTAGTGCCATCCCAAAGGATAACCTTTTTGGGTGCGGATTTGGACACAATAACTCAGATGGCTTTTCTCACAGAAAAAAAACAAAAGCAACTACCAGTCTACTTCATGGCTTTGACAAGACAAACTCAGCTCACTGCAAGGAAAGTCCTGCAGGCCCTGGGTTACATGGCATCTTGCATAATCTTGATCCCACATGCCAGGCTGCATATGAGGAAATTACAATGGTACCTAAGGAATGTATGGTCTCAACACAGGCTCAGTCTAGAAACCATGATTCCAATCATTCCATGCTTGAAAAAGGAATTCCTGTGGTGGGCTCAGGCCTGCCAAGCCAACAGAGGGTTGCCTTTCAACAAACCACAACCAAGGCAAACCATCACCACGGACGCCTCAGACCTAGGATGGGGAGCACACATAGGAGACAAGTGCATCCAAGGCCTATGGACTCCAGACCAGCTAAATTTGCACATAAACCTAAAGGAGATGCTGGCAGTGAAGCATGCAATCGAGGCATTCAAATCATTCCTCCAGCAAGGTCATCTGCTGATAAGGACAGACAATACCACAGTCATGTGGTACATAAACAAACAGGGAGGCACGCATTCCTATCCTCTATGCCGGATGGCAATGGATCTGTGGAACCTAGCCCTGAATCTCAACATTCAACTGCAGTTCAAATTCGTTCCAGGAAAAGAAAATTCACTAGCAGACAGCTTAAGCAGAACTACCACGGATGCTCACGAATGGATGCTGCATCCAGACATGTTCAAAACCATAACAAACCAATGGGGAATGCCAGAGATAGACCTGTTCGCCTCCCCACTCAACAATCAACTGAAGAAATTCTGCTCAAGAGTATACCACCCACAAGCCTGGAAGGTGGACTCCTTTTCTTTCAACTGGAATGCCCTAACACTGTATGCTTTTCCACCAGTCCCATTGATGTACAGAGTACTACTGAAGATCAGAGAGGAGCAGCCAAAGGTGATACTGATAGCTCCGGACTGGCCAAGGCAACACTGGTATCCGCTACTGAGAAGCATGTCTCGGACGAAGCCATGGCCTCTACCCCTATGGCCTCTACTTCTAACGCAGAACAACTTCAAGACACTGCATCCAAACTTGAAAACGCTGCAGCTGACTGCCTGGAAAATTGCCTAAAACAAAACCAAACTGTCTTATCTCAGAGGGTCAAGGACATAATCCTGGAGGCCCATAGACCCTCCACAAGAAAGACATATTCAGCCAAATGGAAGAGATTCCTCATTTGGAGCGCTTCAAAGGGTACAAATGTCACACTGGCAAACCTAGCACACATCCTAGAATACTTAGCAGAACTGTACCACAATGGCCTGTCCTACTCCTCCATTAAGATTCATGCTTCAGCAATTTCAGCAGAATACAACATGGATCCTCCTATCTTCTCTCACCCTCTCCTTAGACAATTTTTAAGAGGGATCAAAAATGTAAAACCTCCAAGAAAACCCCCTCTTCCTGCATGGGATCTAAACTTTGTGCTGGAAAAATTAACACTACCTCCTTTTGAACCAGCAGCATCAGCAGACTTGCAGTTCTTATCTTGGAAAACTGCTTTCCTTCTAGCAATCACTTCAGCAAGAAGAGTATCCGAGTTACAGGCACTGATGGCAGTGCAGCCTTTCCTTATTTTTCACCAGGACAGAGTGTCTAGAGCCAATCCTACTTTCATGCCAAAGGTGGTATCCAGGGTATCCTTGAACCAAGCTATTCATTTGCCTACGTTCTTCCCTAACCCACAGAACAGGGGGGAAAATCTACTACACACCTTGGATGTACACAGACAACTGCGCTACTATCTGGACAGAACTAAGACCAGCAGAAAAACTGACCAACTTCTAGTAGCATATGCAACTGGAGTGCAAGGAAAAGCAATTTCCAAACAGACTATCTCTAAATGGATAGGAAATTGCATTCGGTTCTGCTATTCTTTTCATGGAAAGACAGCTCCTGAAAATATCAGGCCTCACTCCACAAGAGCCACAGCCACCACTACAGCTTTCCTACGAGGGGTGGCTACCAAGGACATTTTAGAAGCTGCTACTTGGAGCTCCGTGCATACATTTGCCAAGCATTACAATCTACCTTTATACTCCAGATCCCGAGCAGGTTTTGCAACTGCAGTTTTACAGGGGATAACTACACCATCCTTATCTTAGTACCTCCTCCCCCAGTTTGGCTATGGTGTTCTACCCATATGTTATGACTGCAGATGCATCCTTGAAGGGACATAGTACAGTTTTGTACCTACCATAAATGTAGATTTCCGATAGGTATGCATCTGCAGTCAGGATTACCCACCCGCCTTCCCCTCTGTGGTATTCCTAGGGTGCTTACCCCTCTTTCAGCTAGCTGGGGGAATCTATAATGGTGTATTTGTTTGCATGTATACATATATTTATATATATATTGTTTTATTCTGTTTGGAATTTGCAACTTTTATCCAAATTTAGCCTTCCTAGAGGGCACCTGGCATCTGGGGCAAGAAACAGTGAGGAAAATGGCGTCGGCTGATGCCTTTATACCCCAGCAGCTATGACGTCGGGGAAGATGCGACATCAGCCGAAGCCAGACCCAGACTTTGGAATCCGGCTGACCGAAGGCAGGACAACCCATATGTTATGACTGCAGATGCATACCTATCGGACATCTACATTTATGGTAGGTACAAAACTGTACTGTTACCCTCCCACCATCCCCCTTTCATTGCTGGGACTTATCTGTACTTCTCTACTCTATACAACCTATGTGGTGTATTTGCTTGTAGATGAAGGTGATTTTTATGTTGGTGCATGCATTTTTATTTGCAAAATTCTTAGCCTACCCTTTTGGGGAGGCAGCTGACATCCGGGGAAAGAAAAACTGAAGAAAATGATGTCGGCTGCATCTTTTACACCCCTGGCGCACTGAGTTCAGGGAAGAGGCGACAGCAGCCGACGCCGGACCAGGACTTCGGAATTCAGGCAGACTGCGGGTAGCCTGCCAGCAGGATAACCCAAGTGTAATGACTGCAACAGTGAATACACTCTAACATCTACATTTATGGTAGGTACACAACTGTACTTTTCTTTACCAGTAAATTAAAATAATATAAGCCATTACTTGTAAACATTTTTTACAGTGGTACTATGTGTTAAATGTGTCCCCTAACACTAAATTACAAAAAATGCCAGCTTGTAGGTATAATGCAAAACTATCAACTGTTTTTAGAAAAAATATGAATATTATATGTATAAATCTGTACAACAAGCAATATATACAGTATTGTCCAATAAAAACCCAAGATGTCTTGAAACAAACAATGTCAGTACTATAAAAACTTGCATAGAAATGAAAAACAAGGTCATAGTGTACACCTCATTAAAATAAAAAGTCATCTTTAAGTTTTAAATAACTGGTGAGGGACACCGTATTGTTCAAACCTGGGCTAGTAGTGGCATAAACTCTGAGTTGCCACGTAAGTTCTCTAAATTCAAGGAACCAGTCACTGGGTCCCCTCCTCTAATCCATTACTACCCTTTCCAGAATGATAAACATGAAATTGTGGTATGGAAATGTAGTAATGTGCTTTGCCAGGGAATTTTTGGTGTTGCCTTTAGCTTATATATATGTATGCTGATAAACGCTTGTCCTGAAGGCATTTTTGGTCTTGCCAGTATAAAACCCAGGACACGCCTGGCATATAGCAGCATACACTACTTGTTTACTCGCACAATTACAATTCTGGTTGACTTTTACCCATCCATAACCTTTAATAAAGATTCTGTCGCAGTAGTCTTCAGGCTTGGAGGTAGTCTGAGGAACTTGTGCATACGTAGTCTGAGGAACTCTTGCTTATGTCCACCTATATACGCTGATGCATACAAGCTGAGAACATGTTGGACTTATGCCGTTAGGAAGGTAAAGCTTTGGTAGCCTGGCTGGATGTCAACTGATGAAGACCCATCTGTTAAGAATACTGCAACAGTTATCATTAGGACATCTGCTGTTATGGTAAGCTCTTACAGAACTGTGCTATCTCATGTTGGATGACCCAGGTGAATCTCCCTTCAAAACACAAATTCCGGCACAAGAGATAAACATTGATTCCTCAGACGAGGCCTGTGGTGGGGCTGCGTAGGTATCTGAAGTCTAGAACAGGTGGCAGCCCAAACTTAAGGAGTACATCAACCTGAAAGTGATGAGGGCTTTCATCCAAGTACCTTGGATATTTCTCACACATCTGGAAACCAGGCCATCTTTGATCATTGTGTTACATAAACCGCCAAGGAGGGACCAGATCACATCAGTTATGTATACTAGTTTAGATTGCTTGAGATGTAACTATCCAGAGAAACATGTTTTTGCATACTACGTACATCCCATCACAGGACAACATTCTAGCAGACTCACTAAGCATGTACATGAAGATTCTCACAAATGGACCTTAAATCTGGAGCATTTCTCCCCGGGCCTCTGCTGAAAACAGGCTCTGTAGAACCTAGTTGGACTTTCCCGGTCAACAAATGATAAATAAAAAAATAAAAATAAAATGGACATGTCTTCCTAGACATTCTACACAAGTGAGGAACTCCTCCAGATTTGTTTGTCTCTGAGCAGCCAGCAATTTCCCCTCTTTTGCACCAAGACTCCTTACTCCGTAGCTTAGAGAATAATTGCATTCTGTTTTGTGGACAGGGACTTTTTTTTTTTTTTAACACCTTCCTTCCACTTAGACTCCAAGAAATTTCAAGACTCTTACTTGGTTGCTCCTTCTTGGCAAGGTAACATTGATTCCCTCTTCTTTCACCTACTTGGGGGCAATCACTGTAAACCACCATACATAGTGGATCTCATCACACAGCAGAAGGGATATTTACTTCCTCCAAACCTGTCATCCCTAAACCTAAGCTTATGGATGATAATCAGGAATCCGTTTTCAGAGGATGTACTTTGGGTTCTCCAGGAGGCAAGGAGACCCACCACTCAAAAATCCTACATAGTCAAATGAAAGTGATTCCTTCTGATGCCATAACAGTCAGGATCTCTCAAAGTTAAATGTTCCTGTTAGTATTTGTGTGAACTCATGAATATAGGATGTTCTTCGTCTTCCCTTGCTGCAGTCCTGACTATTGGGTATAGTCCGCGTCCCAGTCGGGTCCGAAACATAAGAGAGAAGGCCGTCATGGCGCTTTAGACGACAGCACTGACGCCAGTACGTCAGGGTACTACCGCGCATGACCGACGCCATTTTTTGCCGTTTTGTGCATGGGCAGAAGCAATATGCGAGCAGGTTGTGTTTGAGATTTTCTTGAGTTTTAACTAAAAAAAACAAAGTTGAGAAACAGAAGAGTTGGAACTATTTTGCTTTTTTTTTTTTCTTTTTTTCTTGCCTCAGTATTTTGAAAAATTGAATAACTGTTAATAAGTAGATACCGCACCGCATAGATTATCATACCATTCATACTATGTTGTTTTGGTTGTTAGCCTTTAGGTTACTGTTTTGTTTGTTGGTAATAATGTTATTTAACAAAGAGGAGGGCTTGATTGTGCTAGGTTAGTGTTTGGGAAGTGGTTTATATTTGCGTAGTAATTATAATAGACGTCGGATGCTCGGCAACCTAAGCCAGCAGAAAGAAAGAACAGGTTTCCCGTGAGGCCTGTTCTCAGGGGGGCCGTCGGAGAGTAGGAAGGCCTCTGGGAGCCAGAGCCAGAGAGGGAGGAGAGTCTGCTATGAGTCTCAGGCTGTTACAGGATGTTACAGGATGTCTCTCAGGAGGGAGGCCAGGGCTTGGGGGGGCTTCCTCTTCTGTTTGTTTCCCCTGCTCTAGGGCTTCTCCCCAGGGTTGCCAAAGTCTCTTTCTGCTGCTAGGGCCAAAGCTCTGTGTTCTTAGCTGCTCTCTGTCTCCTGGCAAATGCATTTTGGGTCATGTGGAAAAAGAACATATGAGTTGAAATAGCAGAAAGGAGGTTCTATGCCCCCGCCTGTCCCATGTACCTAGGGATGTAGGGAGTTTGGATATTTGATTTAGTAGTTCTAGATTCTGAAGTGTTCTGTTCAGGAAGACTTGCAGTGTTCCACTTACTCCTTATCTGATTCTACTGATTCTGATTCCACTCCCACTGATTCCTGATAGGATTTTTCATTTCCAGAGGATTTTTTTATTGGGGCTTGTCCTTATCAGGCTGAGAAAATGGGGGATCAGGATTAGGCCGATTCAAATCTTTAAACTATTTTGGCTCCTTAGCTAATCTTCCTGGCTCCTGTGTTGAATGTCCCTGAGGAAGGTTTAAAGTGATGAACCTGCAGGAGGACCCAGCTGCTGTTTGTTAAAGAACCCTGACTGTTATACCTCCTGGGTTAGTAGCTGTTGTTTGACTAAGAAGAGGCCTAAGCTCAGAAGTATAGGGTTCAGAGGTGTTTCTCAACTCAGAGGCCTAAAGCCCATAAAAGCTTATTGGTGATTAAGAGGCTGTGGTTAAAGCTTAAAGAGGTCAGTATTTAAATATACTCTGGCTTGATAGTTAATGTCAGTTTCATATGAGGCAAATATCAGAATTGGTCATTTTCAATTTTGGAAGAATCAGGTTGCTTTTCTTTGCAATCTTGATGTTTAAGGTTATGGCTTTGGCGCTTTAAATTGAAGTCTTCAATTTTCATGTTTGGCTTGTGTTGAATTGCTGTTGTGTGTTCATTTGTTGTGTGGATTTGGATAAGGTTGTCTTGAGCTCGGGTTCTGTTTTTGGGAGCACCTCGAAAGAAGCTATGTCTGGTAGGTAGGTTGGTTACAGACTGATCATTTTGAAGTGCTCCAAGTCTGATGTTTGTTTGTTTTAGATGTGGGAAGGACATTTAAAGAAAATGGAGGACAAAGCAGAGTCTATGCAGACTGTTAGTCTATTTTTGGCAGACATAAGCAGTTTAAGGGCTGAATTCGGTGCTATCACTGGACATAAGGGTAGGTTATGGTTCCTAGTCTAGGGGTAGGGGTGTCTGGGTTGTGGTGCTAAGGGCAGCTCAGGGGTAGAGATCCCTTTAGGGCAGGGATCCAACTTCTGCTCAGGCAGGGGGGTGAGGGTCAAGTCCAGCTGCAAGTGGTTCTGATAATGACCTGCAAACCTTCTCATTTAGTTGATTCATTTGGGATTCAGCTTGTCCAAAAGATGCATAACTTTCATCTAAAAAATCAAGATTGATGTCTTTAAAGAAAAATTCTGGATATCAGACAGGCCGCAGTTACAGATTTCATATCCAAAAAAGCGCCCCACACGTTATTCTCTCCACAATGAAAAGAGGGGGACAAGCAAGCCTCTAGCAAGTCAGATTCTAACTCGGAGAGGCACCCAAACAAAGAGAATTCTCACAGAAGACTTGGATTCTCACTCTCAACTGTATACTGCACAAGCCCAAGTGGGAGCTCCTCCAATTTTGTATCAATCATAAATGACACTATTCTGACACTTTCAGTTTCAAGATGTGACGTTACATAACTTGACATTCAGCTACAGTTCTGCTGGATAAATGTATCTGATGCTCCCCAAGCTTTATTGTAGCACTCCTGCCTTACTTTGGCCCAAGCAGGCTGCTTTTGGCCCTGGAAGGCGATGTTATTTCAAGAATGGTTCTCCTCAATTACCCTTATAGCTTAGTTCTTCACTTGCAGTATTCACAAAGGTTCTGGCTCCAGGAGGCTGCTCTCTCTGAAGAAGGCTATCAACACTACTGCCCAATCAGCAGTCCGCCTGATTCTGGCTCACCTGTGATGGAATACTTCCTGATTCAGGGTCTCCTCATCCCTCTCAAGGCGATGTACTGTCTCATCTGTTACTAAAACAAGAAGGAAGTGCTTTCTAGCATAACAAGATGACATCTTGTCAGTCTGTGGAGCATCCAACTCAACAGTTGATGGCCTCTGCCACTGGCCAATCCAAAAGTCTCACTCACTTTAAGCAGACCACCATCAGTCATTCCTCAGTATGGACTGCCACGGACATAAGATTCAGCACTTCCCTTCACTGCTGACCTTAATGGGATTCTAGATCCAATCTCTAAACAAGGCACAGCACCCTGCAAAGTATTCATGGTATCTCAAACACAGGTGAGCCATAAATTTGCCTGGATGAATTCACTTAATGGAAAGTAATACAAGACCATGAGAGCGACCAGCCCAGGAATGTCACCTAAACATTAGGAGCTCTGACTCCCCATAGGTTGTGTCAGGCTTAGCCGCCTTTATGCCTCTGACACCTAACATTCAGGAGTAGCCTACAACAGCAAGGGGATTGCTTGATCTTAAGTGGAAAGTGCTTTCCAGCATCTAACCTGAAAGATGAAGGAGCAACATTCACTCCATGAACAGCTTGGCATTTCAAAGTGGACTTCACATTCCAGGGCAGTGCATTCAACAGACAATTTTATGGGAGTACATGTGAAAAATCTGCACTTAACACATTCTTGTCTCTATGCAAAGGAGCACAGATTTCAAATGTATTTATGCAGATGATGGCAGACACATCCAACCACTCAGTTTCTGCCAGGAGCACAGACCTCCCTAATTGGACAAAGGAGTGTCTTGATCCAGCATGATACATAGTGGAAACTGAGATTCACTACTTTTCCAAAATTGACACAAGCCTTTGGGAACTCCAGACATAGTTCAGTTCGCTTCTCCACTAAACCACCAGCTGCCAAAGTATTGCACAAAGTCTCCTCTTCACACAGCTTTGGGGAAAGTGGATGAATCTTCTCCAAGTTTGAACTTGAGATCGCTCCATCTGCCTCCTTACCTCTTCAGGCTCACTTCTGCATCTTGTAAATTAAAGGTCAGACAAGACAGGCCAAGGATGATTTTGATGCTTCAAGATTTGGTCGCTCAGCTTATGACAGGCCTGATAAAAAGAAAGTAAAATGGCCTTTACCTCTTTTTTTTCTCTGACAATGGCTTCTCTAACTGAATCCTCAGAAGGTCAATTTTTATGGAAGAAGTTTTAAATAATTCATAGAATTTGTTGAAATATTCTGTCTTGTTGAATAACAGGTTGACAATGGAAGGCTGTTCAATTGTGAACCCAGTAAGCTATTTCTGCACTTTGAGAATTATGTAGTCTTCAGACCTTTGGAACATGCAGAAATTTTGAGATTTCAAAGCCTTTTGGTCCACAGCAATTCAATTTCAGTGTTTGTGGCTCACTTTGATGGTGGCCTTCCTTATTTCCAAGAGTTATGTTCTTCTTACAAGATCAATTTCAGCCATTAAAAACTGGCTTCACAAAGCTATTGAGGAAGCCTTCTGCTGTCTTTTGTGGGGCAAAGTAGAAGAGCTTGTTTCTGTGAGCTGCCAGAATATGGAGGCAGGTAGACCCTGTTTTGGCTCCTATTACTTCTGCCTTTTGCACCTCCACCTTGACAAAACTTCATATATTTGTAATGAATCCTTTTTTCCTAAATGGAAGAGTTTGCCTACGCTTAAGGACTACTGATTTACCTAAGGTGTTTATGTTTATGGGAAGAAAATGAAAGATTTTGCAGTTATTTTTTGGGTACACTAATTTGCTTTTCCTCAGTTTCAGGGTCTTTTTATTTTGGCTTGGTTTTCTTTACATGGGTATTTGCTATTTAGTTTTCATTTGCCTCAAAATAAAGGGTCAAATTTAGGTGGATTGGATTTTGTTGCATTTTAATTCTGTTTTTTTTGGCAAAGAAGACTGTTGCTTTCTACTTCAGTCATCTTATGTGGAGCAGGGTTTACTTATTTAGGCAGTCTCAAGAGTTGTCCAAACTAATTGTTTCTAGGTCATTCTTTGCAGTTCATGTTGTACAAGGCATTTTTATCAAGATGGCCTCTAAGATGGCATTTGTTATTCCCATCACCAGTTTACACTCTAACTCTGGGGGCTGGGCTGCCACTCTAAGGACTTAAAGCCTCCTTACAGCTGAACGGGGTTCTTGGCAAAGCTTCATATTTTGCCAGTATACTCTATACTTAGAAGACTTTTGCCTTGGGCCATTTATACTGCTAGATGTTTTTGTACCTCCTGCTACTACAATTTTTCGAGTCCCCCCTTTACAAGGTTTGTATATGTGGTTGTTTTGTGAGGTTTTTGGTTGTATATTTTTGTAGTTACTTGTACCTTATTTGGACATATGATTGGTTAGTTCAGTTTTTGTAGCTTGTTGTTTTTGGGTGTTTTTTAAGGACGGGCTTTTAAAAGGGTTTTGGTACATGGTCCCAATTTGCTCCTTTTACCCGGGCCCTGCATTTACTTGGTGGCGTTTTCCCGGCAGTGGCGCCGGTATCTCTTCTTTTATCTTCTGACTGGGCATGACTGAAGTCTGCAGGCGGACTTGACCAAGTAGTTCCTCTTTTGTTAAACTCTTCCATCAAAGCACACCTGTCAGCCATCACTGCCAGTCTTCCTATCAGTCCACCTGTTTTCTCCAGGTCGTGGGCAAGCATTTCCCTAAAATTGGTACTGCATCTAAGACCCCCAAGGAAGCTTGTGCCCCTCCTTTGGGACATCCAGTATATACTGGAAAAGTTTACTCTGGAAACCTTTTGAACCAGCTGCTTCAGCAAATACCAAATTCTGCACCTTGAAAACTATCTTGATGTCCTTCAAAAATGCAACTGCAGTCCTGACATATGGGTTGTCCTGCCTCAGGCAGCCCTTCGGTCGGCCGGATTCCAAAGTCTGGGTCCGGCGTCGGCTGATGTCGCCTCCTCCCCGACGTCAGAGCGGCTGGGGTATAAAGGCATCCGCCGACACCATCTTCTTCTGTCTTTCTTGCCGCGCGGTGCCCGAAACAGAAGCAGTTCGCAAGTGCCGGTCGGTCAGCTCCTGTGTTTTCAGTTACCGAAGTCATCAAAAAAGCTTAGTACCCCATTGGAGAACATTTTTCTTGCCTCAGCCGATGTCAGAAAAAATTGAAAAAGTTAATAATTGTTTGTCTTGTGGTAAACAAGTACCTCATAAGGACTTCCATTCTTACTGCCTTCCCTGCCTGGGCCCAGACCACGACGTCTCAGCCTGTTCTGCCTGTGCTTGCTTTAATAAGCGCACACACAGGCGCCGGGCAGAATTTGCCGAAGACTTTTTTGGCGAAACTTACGCTTATATCATGCCGTCGGAACAACAGACAGCACATATTTCCAAAAAACGTAAGGACCGGGACCGACATCCTCGGCCCGCGTCGTCCACCGATACCACTCCTAAACCCTCCGCGAGTGAATCGGTCTCTTTGGAAGCGGTAATTCTACCGCTCCAGGCCAACGACACCGCTTTAACGTGCTCGTCCCCGGAGGTTTCCCGGTGCCGGGTTGTTGATTTTCCTCCGAAACAAGCTCTAGATTTACCTGACACCATACCAGTGGATAAAGTTACCCCTGCACGTGGGGCAGCTAGGCCTCCGGTCTCCATGTCCATCAAGGCCTTTACACGTGCTAAGGCTGCCAGCCAGGCTAAGGCCCATCCTAAATCTTTTTCCCAGGGCTCCTCCTCTGATAAACAGATCATGACTCTAGCTGCAGATCTAATTTCTCTTATCAGAGGATGTCCTTCAAGAATGCAACTGCAGTCATAACATATGGGTTGTCCTGCCTCAGGCAGCCCTCGGTCGGCCGAATTCCAAAGTCTGGGTCCGGCGTCAGCTGGTGTCGCCTCCTCTCCGACGTCACCACAGCTGGAGTAAAAAGGCATCGGCCGACGCCATCTTCAGTCTTTCTTGTCGCGCGGTGCCCGAAGCAGAAGCAGTTCGCAAGTGCCGGTCGGCCAGCTCCTGTGTTTTCAGTACCGAAGTCATCTAAAAGCTAAGTACCCCGTTGGGGAACATTTATTCTTGCTTCAGCCGATGTCAGAACAAATTGAGAAAGTTAATAATTGTTTGTCTTGTGGTAAACAAATACCTCATAAGGACTTCCACTCTCTGCCTTCCTTGCCTGGGCCCAGACCACGACGTCTCGGCCTGTGCTTGCTTTAATAAGCGCACTCTCAGGCGCCGGGCAGAATTCGCCGAGGACTTTTTCGGTGAATCTTTTGCGTATATCATGCCGTCGGATCAACCGACTACCCAATCTGCTAAAAAACGCAAGGACCGGGACCGACCTCCTCGGCCCTCGTCAACTACCGATGCTACTCCCAAACCCTCTGCTAGTGCTCCGGTCCCTTCGGAAGTGGTAAATCTACCGCTCCAGGCCAACAACACAGCGTTAACACGACCTTCGGTCTCTGAGATCTCTCCGGTGTCGGTTGTTGATTTTCCTCCGGAAACCGAAGTTCTGGATCTACCCGACACCATTTCTGTGGACAAGGTTACGCCTGCACGTGGGGCTGCTAGGCCTCCTGTATCAATGTCCATCAAGGCCTTTGCACGTGCTAAGGCCGCCAGCCAGGCCAAGGCCCATCCTAGACCTACTGCCCAGGCCCCTTCTTCTGATAAGCAGATCATGTCTCTGGCTGCTGATCTTATTTCCCTTATCAGGGGGTCTCAGCCTCATCCGGAAAGGGGTTCCCAGCCACCTGCAGAGAAAAGGCCCAGGACTGAGCAGGCAGACGACCTCTCCTCGGATGAAGCCTCTGGGATTCTGAACATTCTGATACCCAAGAATCCTTCCAGGCCTACGAGGACTCTGATGCTGAGGAATCAATTCCTTCTGCCTCCCCTTCAGAGGATTTTTCATTTGGTGAAGTCCTGCATTCCATGAGGGAACATTTTCAATGGCAGGGTCAGGAATTCTCTGACTCCAGGAAAAGGCTTCGTACCTTCCTCAAGCTTCCCCAGCACAGGCCTTTAGCTATTCCACCTGTTATGGATGTTTTGGATGATGTTTTCTCTGACTGCAGTGCTAACCCTGATTCTCTCCCTCCGGCTCCTGTCAAGCCAGACAGATATTATAGGGTCCCTGACACTCAGAAGCACCTTTTTAAGGCCCACTCTGTGGATCTAGAAACTATTTCACAGGGCCCCAAGGGAGTGGCTACCTCCTCTGCCAAAAACCCACTGCCAGCAGACAGGGAAGCAAGGTCCCTGGAGAGATGGGGTAAAAAAGTATATACTTCTACTACCCTGGCCATGAGGTCACTAAATTGCCTTTTTCACATGTTACAGTACCAGGATTTTCTCCTGGATGATTTACAGAAAAAGTTAGCTTCTCCTGAGCCTATTGATAAAATGGCATTGCAGGATCATATACATAGCACTCAGCAGGTTAATAACCATTTTCTACAGTGTGGCTATGATGCACTGGAAGCTTCATGTAGGGCAGCTATGACTGGGGCTGTGATACGTAGACATGCTTGGTTAAAGGATCAGGCTTTGCCTGACCATGTTAAAGTAAAGTTACTTGATGCACCTTTGGAAAAACAGAAGCTTTTTGGTGCTAATGCACAAGATGTATTGAAATCCATAGAGGAAAAAGCAAAGTCAGTACAGACAGTCAAGGATTTCCTTCAGGTTCAGCCACCCAGATTCAGCAGAAACTGGCCCTCAAAGAAATGGTCCTTCCCCGGCTCAGACAAGTTTCAAAGGGGAAAAAGCAGACGTGCCCGTGGTAGAGGGCAATACCGAGGATCTTACAGGGGACGCCAATGGCAACCTCCAAATCAAAGAAGTGGTGCAGACAGTTCAGCTGCACCACAAGGACAATCACAATGACTTGATTTTCATTCCGCCTACAAAGGTTCAAAGAGAAGCACCCTTGGGCGGAAAATTATCCTTATTCTCACAAAACTGGCATATCTTAACCAAGGACAACTGGATTCTGGATTTGATAGACAAAGGTTACAGATTCCACTTCCACACATTACCAATAAGGCAAGGCATGCCAAACCTGCCACATCATCAAAGGGCAGAGGCATTCTCTCAAGTATCAGAGCTGTTAAGCATAAAAGCAATAGAAAGGGTTCCTCCTCAGGAGCAAGGCCAGGGATTTTATTCAAGACTGTTCCTTGTTCCAAGAAAAGAAAACAAATGGAGACCCATACTGGACTTGTCATCTCTAAACACTTTTCTCATAGTGCCAAAGTTCAAAATGCTGACGTTGCAGCAACTCCTTCCCATGCTGGGCAAGGGGTCTTGGCTGGTCACTCTGGACCTCAAGGAGGCATACCTGCATGCCCCTATCAGACAAAGTTGCAGAAGATACCTCAGATTTCTTGCAGGAACAGAGCATTATCAATTCTCAGCATTGCCGTTTGGCTTATCTACTGCGCCCAGAGTGTTCACGAAATGCCTGGCATCAGTAGTGGCACACTGCAGACTGCAGGGGATTCAAATATACCCCTACTTGGACGACTGCCTCATACAAGCAGACAACAAACAAACCTTAAAAGAAAATTTGGACTATGTCATGCATCTACTGCAGGCCTTGGGATACACATTCAACATTCAGAAGTCAAAACTACTTCCATCCCAACAGATTATTTTCTTAGGAGCCAAACTGGACACAGAAAACCAAATGGCCTACCTCACAGAGGAAAAACAGCAGCATTTACCAGAGTACTTCAAAGGCCTAGCAAAACTCTCCCAGCTGACTGCAAGGAAAATCCTGCAGGCCCTGGGGTTCATGGCATCTTGCATCCTTCTGATACCTTTGGCAAGACTTCATATGAGAAAGCTGCAATGGTATTTAAAAAACTTATGGTCTCAACACAGCCAAAGCCTAGAGGACATAATCCCACTTATTCCATGTCTGCAAAAAGAATTTTTATGGTGGGCTCAAGCCAGTCAGCAAAACAAAGGTATGCCTTTCAACGGACCTCAAGCAAGCCAAACGATTACAACAGACGCCTCAGACCATGGATGGGGGGCGCACATGGAGGACAGATGCATTCAGGGGCAATGGACCCCAAAGGAAAGACATCTGCACATAAACCAAAAGGAAATGTTGGCAGTGATGCATGCAATCGAGACTTTCGAAAAATCACTACAACAAGGACATTTACTGATAAGGACAGACAACACCACTGTCATGTGGTACATAAACAAGCAGGGAGGCACTCATTCTTATCCCCTCTGCAGACTAACAATGCTTCTCTGGGAAAAATCCCTGAGCCTGAAGATACATTTACAATCCCAGTTTGTACCAGGCAAGGACAATGTACTGGCGGACAACCTGAGCAGAAATTTCATGGATCCACACGAATGGATGTTGCATCCTCACATTTTCTCTCAACTGACGAAGACATGGGGAAGACCGGATGTAGATCTTTTCGCATCCCACTTAAATCATCACCTGAAAAAGTTCTGCACAAGGACTCACCATCCTCTAGCCTGGAAGACGGATGCTCTCTCCCTCAGCTGGAATTCTCTAAAAATTTATGCATTCCCTCCTCTGCCTCTGCTGACCAAGGTGATACTGAAGATCAAAGCAGAACAACCAACAGGTATTTTGATAGCTCCAGACTGGCCAAGGCAACACTGGTACCCATTGCTATTGACCATAACTCGGACCAAACCATGGCCTCTGACCCTATGGCCCCTGCTCCTAACACAACACAATTACAGGACTGTACATCAAGACCTGAAATCATTACACCTGACAGCCTGGAGGCTAACGTGACTTCTCCACCTACCTCTCTATCAAAATCGGTTCAAGAGATCTTGCTGGAAGCATGCAGACCTTCCACAAGAAAAGCATATTCAGCCAAATGGAAGAGATTCAGCATCTGGAATGCCAACAGGGGTCAGGACACAGCATTACCGAGTATACCTCAGATTTTAGAATACTTGGCAGAACTACTTCATACTGGACTTTCATACTCTTCAATAAAGATTCATGCCTCAGCAATCTCAGCAAAATACAACTGTGACCCTCCAGTGTTTTCTCATCCCTTGCTAAGACAGTTTCTAAGGGGAATAAAGAATATCAAACCTCCCAGAAAACAGCCAGTACCTGCATGGGACCTCAATTATGTGTTGGAAAAATTAACTCTTCCTCCATTTGAGCCAGCAGCAAGTTCAGAAATGCAATTTCTTTCATGGAAAACGGCCTTCTTATTGGCAGTCACATCTGCAAGAAGAGTTTCGGAGATACAGACACTCATGGCAGTGCCTCCCTTCCTCATTTTTCATCAAGACAGAGTTTCTCTAAGAACCAATCCTACATTCATGCCCAAAGTTATTTCCAGGGTGTCTCTAAATCAAGCTATTCACCTGCCTGCATTCTTCCCCAATCTTCAAAATAGGGGGGAAAAGCTACTGCATACTTTGGACATACACAGACAACTACGTTACTACTTGGACAGAACTAAGGCCACCAGAAAGTCTGACCAACTGTTTTTAGCCTATGCTGCTGGAATGCAAGGAAAAGCCATCTCCAAACAAACAATTTCAAAATGGTTTGGACATTGCATCAGATTCTGCTATTCTTTCCATGGAAAAGGTGTGCCAGCCAATATTAGGCCACATTCTACCAGAGCTATGGCCACTTCCACTGCTTTCCTAAGAGGAGTGGCAACAAAGGACATTTTAGAGGCTGCTACATGGAGCTCCGTGCATACATTCACCAAGCACTACAACCTGCCCTTATATTCCAGATCCCGAGCAGGCTTTGCTTCGGCAGTCCTGCAGGGGATTTTAGCTACACCATGCTTATCTTAGTTCCATCCACCCCCAGCTTGCCTATGGTATTCAACCCATATGTTATGACTGCAGTTGCATTCTTGAAGGACATAGTACAGTTTTGTACCTACCATAAATGCAGATGTCCGATAGATATGCAACTGCAGTCGGATTTTCCCTCCCACCAACCCCTCTGTATCCTTCTATTTGGGTCCCTACCCCTTTTCCCATTAGCTGGGGGTATTCCTATGCTGTATCTGTTTATTACTGTTGTGCATGTTTGGGATTATTTTTATCCATTTACCAAATTTAGCCTTCCTAGGAGGGCACCTGGCATCTGGGGCAAGAAACACTGAAGAAGATGGCGTCGGCCGATGCCTTTATACTCCAGCCGTGGTGACGGAGAGGAGGCGACACCAGCCGACGCCGGACCCAGACTTTGGAATTCGGCCGACCGAGGGCTGCCTGAGGCAGGACAACCCATATGTTATGACTGCAGTTGCATATCTATCGGACATCTACATTTATGGTAGGTACAAAACTGTACTTTCTCAGTCGCATCCAGACAGAGGATGTCCTTCAAGAATGCAACTGCAGTCATAACATGTGGGTTGTCCTGCCTCAGGCAGCCCTCGGTCAGCCGGATTCCAAAGTCTGTGTCCGACGTCGGCTGATGTCGCATTTCTCTCCGACGTCAGAGCGGCTGGAGTACATAAGCATCAGCCGACACCATTTTCTTCAGTCTTTCTTGCTGCGCGGTGCCTGAAGCAGAAGCAGTTCGCAAGTGCCGGTCGGTCAGCTCCTGTATTCTACGATACCGAAGTCATCAAAAAAGCTAAGTACCCGTGGGACCTTTTCTTGCCTCAGCCGATGTCAGAAATTACTGAAAAAGTTAACAATTGTCTTTTTTGTGGTAAACAAATACCTCATAAGAATTTCCACTCTTACTGCCTCCCTTGCCTGGGCCCAGACCACGACGTCTCGGCCTGTGTAGCCTGTGCTCGCTTCAACAAGCGCACTCTCAGGCGCCATGGAGTTCGCTGAAGACTTTTTCAGCGATAAATTTGCTTATACCATGCCGTCGGATCTTCCGACATCGCAAACTCCCAAAAAGCGAAAAGACCGGGACCGACATCCTCTGCCCGCGTCTTCAACCGACTCCATGCCAAAACCTAGCGCGAGTGCTCCGGTTCCCTCTGAGACGGTCTCTCCACCACTCCGAACTGAAGACACCGCATTACCGACGACTCCGATTCCAGACATTACTCCGCCAGTTATAGATTTTCCTGCGGATACCGAAACAGAGGAAATGCCCGAGACCATTGCTGTAGACAAGGTCACTCCTGCACGTGGAGCTGCTAGGCCTCCTATGGCCATGTCTATTAAGGCCTACACTAGGGCTAAGGCAGCTAGCAAAACAAAGCATATTACTCCTAGAGCCTTACCTCAGCCAACTCCGGAGACACAAATTATGTCCATGGCTGCTGATTTAATTTCCATGATTAGAGGTTCGCAGACGCATCCTGAGAGAGCATCCCAGCCTCCTCCTGATAAAAGGCCTCGGGTTGAACCCTCTGACCCTACTCCTTCAGATGAAGACTCTGAGGGCTCTGTCCACTCTGATAGCCAGGAAGAGCTCTTCCAGACCTATGAGGACTCAGATGCAGAAGATTCCATACCTTCGGCCTCCCCTCCTGAGGATATTTCCTTTGGGGAAGTTCTGCACACCATGAGGGACCATTTCAAGTGGCAGGGCCAGGAATATTCTAATTCCAGGAAACGCCTTAGGGCTTTCCTTAAGAAGCCTCAGCACAGGCCCTTAGCTATTCCTCCTGTACTTGATGTTCTGGATGATCTGTATTCTGATTCTAGTGCTACCCCTGATACTCTCCCTCCTGCTCCAGCCAAGCCAGACAGGTATTACAGGGTCCCAGAAACTCATTCCCATTTATTGAGGGCCCATACTGTTGATTTGGAAACTATTTCACAGGGGCCTAAAGGAGTTTCAGCCTCCACCTCAAAAAATCCTTTGCCCTCCAACAGGGAAGCAAGGTCATTAGAGAGATGGGGTAAAAAGGTTTACACTTCCATGACCTTATCTATGAGAGCTTTCAATTGCCTTTTTCATATGTTCCAATATCAGGATTATCTGTTAGAAGATTTACAAAAAACACTAGCTTCTCCTGATCCTTTAGACAGGAAGACTTTGCAGGAAGCTGTATATAACACGCAGCAAGTAAGCAATCACTTCCTGCAGTGTGGATATGATGCACTGGAAGCTTCATGTAGGGCAGCTATGACAGGGGCAGTGATGCGAAGACATGCTTGGTTAAAAGATCAGCCTCTACCAGATCATGTAAAAGCAAAACTTCTGGATGCACCTTTGGAAAAGAACAAGCTTTTTGGTGCAAATGCTAAGGAGGTGCTAAAGACCATCGAAGAAAAAGCAAAATCAGTTCAAACTGTAAAGGATTTCCTCCAGGTTCAACCTCCCAGATTCACTAGGAACTGGCCTTCAAAAAACTGGTCCTTTCCTAATCCAGAAAAGTTTCAAAGGGGTAAGAACAGACGTGGCCGAGGAAGAGGCCAATACAGAGGCCCTTACAGGGGACGTCAATGGCAGCCAGGAAACCAAAGAGGTGACGCAGGGGTTTCTCCTGCCCAACAACCACAATCTCAATGACTTTCCTCTACTACCGCCTACCAGGGAACAACTAGGAGCTCCCTTGGGCGGGAAATTATCTCTGTTTGCAGAAAACTGGCACAGACTGACAAAGGACAAATGGATTTTGGACATTATAGACCGAGGGTACAGGTTTCATTTCCATACCTTACCAAGAAAACAAGGCATGCCAAATCTACCACAACATCAAAGGGCAGAGGCTATCAAGCAAATCTCTGCTAACTCAAATGAAAGCAATAGAAAGAGTTCCACAACCAGAACAAGAACAGGGGTTTACTCAAGACTGTTCCTTGTTCCAAGAAAAGAAACTCAATGGAGACCAATACTGGACTTGTCCGCATTAAACACCTTTCTCATAGTACCAAAGTTCAAAATGCTGACTCTACAGCAACTCCTTCCCATGCTGGGCAAGGAGTCGTGGCTGATTACTCTGGACCTCAAGGAGGCATACCTGCATGTCCCTATCAGACACAGTTGCAGAAGATACCTCAGATTTCTTGCAGGGCCAGAGCATTATCAATTCTCAGCATTGCCATTTGGCTTATCTACTGCGCCCAGAGTGTTTACAAAATGCCTGGCTTCAGTAATTGTTCATTGCAGGCTCCAGGGTATACAAATTTACCCGTACCAATACAAGCGGACGACAAATTGATGTTGACAAAAAATCTGGAATATGTCATACGATTACTTCAAGCACTGGGGTACACAGTCAACTTCCAAAAGTCAAGACTGCAGCCATCCCAGCAAATAATCTTCTTAGGAGCCAGACTAGACACAGCCTCTCAAATGGCTTACCTGACAGAAGACAAGCAAGAGAAGTTAACTCAATACTTCAAAGGTTTAGCAAAACTCACCCAGATGACTGCAAGGAGATTCCTACAGGCCCTGGGTTACATGGCATCCTGCATTCTCCTGGTTCCATTAGCAAAACTACACATGAGAAAGCTTCAATGGTACCCAAAAAGCGTTTGGTCTCAGCACAGCAACAACTTGGAGACAATTATACCATTCATTCCATGCTTACAAAAGGAATTCCAATGGTGGGCTTCGGTGAGCCAGGAAAACACAGGTTTGTCATTCAAAAAACCACAGATAACACAGACCATGACTACAGACGCCTCAGACCTCGGATGGGGGGCGCACATGGAAGGCAGGTGTATACAAGGACAATGGTCTCCAAAGGAAACACATCTGCATATAAATCAAAAGGAAATGCTGGCAGTAATGCATGCTATTCTGGCTTTTCAAAACCAACTCCAGCAAGGTCACTTAATGATACGGACAGACAACACCACTGCGATGTGGTACATAAACAAGCAGGGGGGCACTCACTCTTACCCCCTTTGCAGACTGACAATGCAGCTTTGGGAGAAATCACTGAGTCTAAACATCCAGTTGCAATCACAGTTTGTTCCAGGAAAAGACAATGTGTTGGCGGACAGCCTAAGCAGGAATTTCACAGATCCACACGAGTGGAGGTTGCATCCGAAGGCTTTCAGACAACTCACTTCGACATGGGGCAAGCCAGAAGTGGACGTATTTGCCTCTCACCTCAATCATCTGCTACCAAAATTTTGCACAAGGACATACCATCCAAAGGCTTGGAAAATAGATGCTCTTTCATTCAACTGGAACTCCCTAGCAATCTATGCATTCCCACCTCTGCCACTGATGACCTCAGTATTACTAAAGATCAAAGCAGAGAAGCCCAAGGGAATCATAATAGCTCCGGATTTGCCAAGACAACACTGGTACCCACTACTACGGAGCATATGTCACACCAGGAGGTGGGCCCTCCCTCAGTGGCCTCTACTTTTGACTCAGCACAATTTCGAAACACTGCATCCAAACCTTCAGACTCTGCAGCTAACAGCCTGGGAGATCCCATAAATAAATTCAACTTGCCTCTCTCCAAGGAAGTTCAGCGGATACTAACAGAGGCTCGAAGACCGTCCACCAGAAAGGTCTACTTAGCAAAGTGGAAAAGATTCAGCAATTGGAATACCAGCAAAGGGCATGATGCATCATTACTGAACATCCCACTTATCTTGGAATATTTGGCAGATATGTTACAGAGTGGCCGCTCATATTCTTCAATAAAAATACATGCATCTGCTATTTCAGCTAGATACAACACTGATCCTCCTGTTTTTTCTCACCCCTTACTAAGACAATTCCTCAGGGGAATCAAGAACATTAAGCCACCAAGAAAGGCCCCAGTGCCAGCCTGGGACCTCAATTTTGTCTTAGAAAAACTGAGACTACCTCCTTTTGAGCCAGCAGCTTCAGTTGACTTGCAATTTCTCTCATGGAAAACAGCCTTCCTGTTGGCAATTACCTCAGCAAGAAGGGTTTCGGAACTACAGGCCCTAATGGCAATACCACCCTTTATTATTTTCCACAGAGACAGGGTTTCATTAAGGACCAGCCCTACCTTTATGCCAAAGGTGGTATCCAGGGTTTCTCTAAATCAAGCCATTCATCTGCCTGCCTTCTTCCCCAATCCTGAGAATAAGGGGGAAAGGCTTTTACATACCTTGGACATTCATAGACTACTTCGATACTACCTGGACAGAACCAAGGCCAGTAGGAAGTCTGAACAGCTTTTGTAGCTTGCCCTGCAGTCCAAGGAAAAGCAATTTCAAAACAGACTATTTCTAAATGGATTGGACATTGCATCAGATTCTGTTATTCCTTTCATGGAAAGACTGTTCCAGCCTATGTCAGACCACATTCCACCAGAGCTACAGCCACCTCTACAGCATTTTTAAGAGGGGTGCTCTAGAAGCTGCTACATGGAGCTCCGTGCATACATTCTCAAAACACTACAATCTCCCCCTATATTCCAGATCCAGAGCAGGCTTTGCTTCGGCAGTTCTGCAGGGTTTGATTGCCACACCATCTCTTTCCTAGAGCATACCTCCTCCCCCAGCTAAGCTATGGTATTCTACCCACATGTTATGACTGCAGTTGCATTCTTGAAGGACATAGTACAGTTTTGTACCTACCATAAATGTAGATGTCCGAGACATATGCAACTGCAGTCGGGTTTTCCCTCCCTCCATACCCCTCTATGCTTAGGGTCCACTCCTATCCCCCTCACTCTTAGCTGGGGATATCTGATGTCCTTCATGGATGCATCTGCAGTCATAACAAGTGGGTTGTCCTGTCGTCAGGCAGCCCTGCAGTCAGCCGGATTCCAAAGTCCGGGTCCGGCTTCGGCTGATGTCGCACTCCACCCGACGTCATCTCTGTTGGTCTTCGGGTATAAAAGCATCAGCCGACGCCATTTTCCTCAGTCTTTCTTGCCGTGGCGCCAGCAGAAGCTGTTCGCAAGTGCGGTCGGTCGGATCCAGAGATTACTTCTACGAATACTACTTGAAGACTTCTAAAGCTAAGTACCCCGTTGGGGACTCTTTCTTGCCTCAGCCGATGTCAGAAAAAGTTAACAATTGTTTAACCTGTGGGAAACAAATACCTCATAAAGATTTCCACTCTTACTGTCTGCCTTGTTTAGGCCACGGCGTAGCAGCCTGTTCGCCTGTGCTCTTTCAACCGACCGACGCAGGCGTCGGTCGGAGTTTGCAGAACAGTTTTTCAGTACTGATTTTGCGTACATTATGCCGTCGGATCCTCCGACTACCCAATCTTCAAAAAGCAAAGATAAGATCGACACTTTCGGTTTCGCGAAACCACGGCAAAGCAAACCATGAGTGTCTCGGTTTCGGAAACCGAGAAAACTGCTCAAAGTACAGCTGAACCTATTCTTACAACTGAGGCCCCTGCTACAATTCTTGAATCGACCTCAGAAATTTTACCCACTACGGTGGTTGACTTATCAGACACCATCCTTGGATGACTCTACCCCAGCACGTGGTGCTGCTAGGCCTCCAGCAGCCATGACCATTAAGGACTTCGCCAGGGCTAAAGCAGCCAAGACTACTAAATCAGTGCCTGTTAAACCCCCTCATCCAGGCCCTCTTCTAGTTCTCAAATGCTTTCTTTGGCAGAAGATTTAATTTCTTTAATTAGAGGATCTCAATCTCACCCAGACAGGGCCTCTCAGCCCCAGAGAAGAGACCTAGGGCAGAGCCCCTGAGCCAGTGTCTTCTGATGATTCTGCTGATGAATCAGACATAACTGACCAGCCTGAGGCTCCCTTCTCCAATTTTGAAGATTCTGATGCTGAAGAATCCATTCCAGCTGCTTCCCCACCAGAAGAATTCTCCTTTGGGAAACCTTGCATGCCATGAGAACAGTTCCAATGGCAGCAACAGGATTTTTCAGACTCCAGAAAAGACTTAGGACCTTTCTGCACCTCCCACAGCACAGGCCCTTAGCTATACCTCCTGTTCTCTCTGTGGTGGATGATGCTTTCAATGATGTTTGCTCCGCTCCAGATTCTTTACCCCAGCCCCTGCCAAACCAGACAGATTTTACAGGGTGCCAGATACTCATCACCACCTTTACAAGGCCCCACTTGCAGACCCAGAAACTATATCCCAGGGTCCCAAGGCAGTAGCCGCGACCACAGCTAAAACCCTATTCCTTCTGAAAGGGAAGCAAGGTCACTAGACAGATGGGGTAAAAGGTCTACACTTCAGCTACTCTCTCAGCTAGAGCATTAAACTGTCAGTTTCACATGATACAATACCAAGAGTTTATGCTTGATCAGTTAACTAAAAACTAACTACTGATGAATCTCTTGATAAGAAATATGTATTAGAGATGGTAAATAACATACAACAGGTTAGCAACCATTCCTTAAAATGTGGCTATGATGCACTGGAGGCTTCATTTAGATCAGCCATGACAGGCACAGTGATAAGAAGGCATGCATGGCTAAAGGAACAAGCTTTACGGATCATGTTAAAGCTAAGTTGCTAGATGCTCCTATGGACAAGACAAGTTTGTTTGGTACACCTGCCCAGCAGGTTATGAAGAAAATGGAAGAAAAGGAAAAATCTGTTCAAACTGTTAAAGATTTCTTGCAGGTACAACCCCAAGGTTTAGCAGGAACTGGCCTGCCAAAATTGGTCCTTTCCTGACTCCACAAAATTTCAAAGGGGCAGGAATAGGCGTTCCAGAGGCAGAAACCAATCCAGAGGAGGTGCCTACAGAGGCGACAGTGGCAAGGTAACAACAGAGGCACAGACACAGCCACTGCCACTACATCAGCACAACCACAGTGACTTAATCCTAAATCCGCCTACCAGGGAACAAATAGCAGCTCCTCTAGGCGGAAAGTTAACCTTATTTTCAAAGAACTGGCACTACATAACAAAAGACAAGTGGATTTTACAAACCATAGATCAAGGTTACGGTTTCACTTCCACACTTTACCAGTCAAAGAGGAATGCCAAATCTACCTCCAAATCAAAAACAGAGGCTCTACGCCAGATAATGGAGTTAGCAAACATGAGAGCTGTGGAAAGAGTGCCAACAGCAGAACAAGGAAAGGGTTCTACTCCAGACTATTCCTAGTTCCAAGAAAGGAAAAAGTTGGAGACCAATTCTCGACCTGTCCACCTTAAATACATACATCATTGTCCCGAAATTCAAAATGCTGACCCTACAGCAACTTCTTCCCATGCTGGGCAAGGAGTCTTGGCTGGTAACTCTAGATCTCAAGGAGGCATACCTGCACGTCCCCATTCGACCAATCTGCAGAAGATACCTCAGATTTCTTGCAGGATCAGAGCACTATCAATTCTCAGCATTGCCCTTTGGCTTATCTACTGCCCAGAGTATTCACAAAATGCCTGGCATCAGTAATCGCCCATTGCAGACTACAGGGAATTCAAATTTACCCATACCTGGACGACTGCCTGCTACAAGAGACAACAAAAGCAAGCTGACAACAGATTTACAAAGGGTCATTTACTTGCTACAAGGACTGGGATACACAGTCAATTTACAAAAGTCAAGGCTGATACCATCCCAAACAAGGACATTCTTGGGCGCGGAATTGGACACAGTACAACAAATGGCATTCCTGACTACAGAAAAACAAAAGAACTTCCTCTTTACTTCTTGGCACTAACAAAACTGAACAAGTTAACAGCAAGAAAATTTCTACAGGCCTTGGGCTTCATGGCATCATGCATAATCTTGGTCCCATTTGCCAGACTACATATGAGGAAACTACAGTGGTACCTAAAGAATTTATGGTCCCAACACAGACACAGTCTAGAAACAGAAATCCCACTAATTCCATGCTTAAAACAGGAGTTCCTATGGTGGGCTCAGGCATGCCAGTCAAACCCAGGCCTGCCCTTCCGCAGATGTCAACCAAGCCAGACCATCACAACAGTCGCTTCAGACCTAGGATGGGGGGCCCACATGCTGGACAAATGCGTGCAAGGATTGTGGACACAGGATCAACTTCACCTGCACATCAATCTAAAAGAAATGCTGGCAGTAAAACTGGCAATCCAAAAGTTCAAACCATTCCTCAAAGAGGGCCAGTTGATGATAAGGACAGACAACACCACAGTCATGTGGTACATCAACAAACAGGGAGGCACTCATTCATACCCCCTATGCAGAATGACCTTGGAGCTGTGGACCCTGGCACTCAGCTACAACATTCAGTTACAGGCAATATTTGTACCGGGAAAGAACAATACTCTAGCAGACATACTAAGCAGAACCACTTGGATGCCCACCAATGGAAGCTGCACCGGACATCTTCAAGACCATCTCAAAGAAATGGGGAATGCCACAGATAGACCTATTCGCATCACCTCTCAATCACCAGCTCAAAAATTCTGCACAAGGACATTCCACCCACTAGCATGGAAAGTGGACTCACTCTCCTTCAACTGGAAAGGCCTAACAGCATATGCATTCCCACCTCTTCCTTTGATACACAAGGTACTACTAAAAATCAAGGAAGAGCGTCCAAGGATAATCCTGATAGCCCCAAACTGGCCAAGACAACACTGGTACCCACTACTGAAGAGCATGTCTCGAACAACATGTGGCCAATACCCTGATGCCTTTGATGTTAACTCAGAACAACTACAGCATCATACATCCAAACCTAAAACGCTGCAACTGACTGCATGGAACATCACATAGCAGCAGCTAATCCAGAACTTTCCCAAAGAGTTAAAGACATTATTCTTGAAGCACGCAGACCTTCAACAAGAAAGAATTATGCTGGAAAATGGAAAAGGTTTGTCATTTGGAGTACCGAAAGAGGAAAAGATGTGTCAAACATAGATATGCCTAACATTCTGGAGTATCTGGCGAACTTCTTCATTCAGGCCTGTCCTACTCCTCCATCAAGATACATGCATCAGCTATTTCAGCAGAATACAGCTTTGATCCTCCTGTTTTTCACCCTTTGCTCAGGCAGTTCCTCAGAGGAATCAAGAATGTAAAACCTCCAAGGAAACCACCATTACCAGCTTGGGACTTAAACTTTGTGCTAGAAAAGTTGACACTAGCACCTTTGAACCAGCAGCAACAGCAGACCTACAACACCTGTCATGGAAAACTGCTTTCCTACTGGCAATTACTTCAGCAAGGAGGGTTTCAGAACTACAGGCCTTAATGGCAGTGCAACCCTTCCTAATCTTCCACCAAGATAGAGTGTCCTTGAGGACTAATCCTACATTTATGCCTAAGGTGGTATCCAGAGTATCTTTAAACCAGGCAATCCACCTACCTACCTTCTTTCCCAACCCACAAAACAGAGGGAAAAGAATACTGCATACCTTGGATGTACATAGACAGCTACACTACTACTTGGACAGAACAAAAAATAGCAGAAAGACTGACCAACTTTTTGTAGCCTATGCAACAGGAAGGGAAGGAAAAGCTATTTCCAAACAGACAATCTCCAAATGGATAGGAAATTGCATACGATACTGTTACTCCTTCCATGGAAAACCAATTCCACAGAAAATAAGACCTCATTCTACAAGGGCAACAGCCACTACCACAGCCTTCTTACGAGGAGTGGCAACCAAAGACATTATTGAGGCGGCTACTTGGACCTCCGTGCATACATTTGCCAAGCATTATAATTTGCCTCTTTATTCCAGATCCCGAGCAGGGTTTGCCACTGCTGTACTGCAAGGGATCCTAAACACACCATAATCTACCTTTATCCTCCTCCCCTAGTTGGCTATGGTATTCTACCCACTTGTTATGACTGCAGATGCATCCATGAATGACGTAGTACAGTTTTGTACCTACCATAAATGTAGATGTCCGAACTGGATAGCATCTGCAGTCAGGATTACCCTCCCTTTCCCTCTGTGGTACTCCTAGGGTGTTTACCCTCCTAATAGCTAGCTGTTGGGGAGTCTTTTATAGTGTATTTGTTTGTATATATGTACATATATGCTTATTGTTGTGTTTACCTCTATCTATTTGGAAACATTGGCATCTATCCAAATTTTACCCTGCAAGAGGGCTACTGGCATCTGGGGCAAGAAACACTGAGGAAAATGGCGTCGGCTGATGCTTTTATACCCGAAGACCAACAGAGATGACGTCGGGTGGAGTGCGACATCAGCCGAAGCCGGACCCGGACTTTGGAATCCGGCCGACTGCAGGGCTGCCTGACGACAGGACAACCCACTTGTTATGACTGCAGATGCTATCCAGTTCGGACATCTACATTTATGGTAGGTACAAAACTGTACTTTATGGTGTATTTGTTTTATTGCTCATATATTTGTCTGGAATCCTGTTTTTGTCTTCCAATTTGATTACAGCCTTCCTTGGAGGGCACCTGGCATCTGGGGCAAGAAATACTGAAGAAAATGGCGTCGGCTGATGCTTATGTACTCAGCAGCTCTGGCGTCGAGAGAAATGCGACATCAGCCGACGTCGGACCCAGACTTTGGAATCCGGCCGACCGAGGGCTGCCTGAGGCAGGACAACCCACATGTTATGACTGCAGTTGCATGTCTCTCGGACACCTACATTTATGGTAGGTACAAAACTGTACTTTCTCAGCCGCCTGCTGATAAAAGGCCTAGAACTGAGCAAACGGATACCCTCTCTTCAGATGAAGCCTCTAGGGATTCAGAGCACTCAGATACCCAGGAAGAATCCTTCCAGGCCTACGAGGACTCTGATGCTGAGGAATCAATTCCTTCTGCCTCTCCTCCAGAGGATATTTCTTTCGGAGAAGTTCTTCACTCCATGAGAGAACATTTTCAGTGGCAGGGTCAGGAATTCTCTGACTCCAGGAAAAGGCTACGTACCTTCCTTAAGTTACCCCAGCACAGACCATTAGCTATTCCTCCAGTGTTGGGTGTCTTGGATGATGTATACTCAGACTCCAGTGCTTCCCCCTGATTCTCTCCCTCCTGCTCCTGTCAAGCCAGACAGATATTACAGGGTTCCTGAAACTCATAAGCATCTCTTTAAGGCCCACTCTGTGGATCTAGAAACTGTTTCTCAGGGGCCCAAAGGAGTGGTTACTTCCTCGGCCAAAAACCCTTTGCCTGCAGACAGGGAAGCTAGGTCCCTGGAGAGATGGGGCAAAAAAGTTTATACCTCTTCCACCCTTGCCATGAGGTCACTTAACTGTCTTTTTCATATGTTTCAGTACCAGGATTACTTAATGGATGACTTGCAGAAAAAGTTAGCCTCTCCTGAGCCTATAGATAGAAAGGCATTGCAGGATTTGGTTCATAACACTCAGCAGGTTAGCAATCATTTTCTTCAGTGTGGTTATGATGCATTGGAAGCTTCATGTAGGGCAGCTATGACAGGGGCCGTTATACGTAGACATGCTTGGTTGAAAGAACAGCCACTGCCAGACCATGTTAAAGTAAAGCTCCTGGATGCACCTCTGGAAAAACAGAAGCTTTTTGGTGCTAAAGCACAGGATGTGTTGAAGTCTATTGAGGAAAAGGCTAAATCAGTACAGACAGTCAAGGATTTCCTCCAGGTTCAGCCACCCAGATTCAGCAGGAATTGGCCTTCAAAGAGTTGTTCCTTTCCAGACACTGACAAATTTCAAAGGGGAAAAAACTGGCGTGCTCAAGGTAGAGGGCAATACCGAGGCTCCTACAGGGGCCGCCAATGGCAACCTCCAAATCAGAGGAGTGGCGCAGGGAGTTCAGCTGCACCACAGGGACAATCACAATGACTTGACTTTCACACCACCGACCAAGGCTCAAAGAGAAGCACCTCTAGGCGGAAAATTATCCTTATTCTCAAAGAACTGGCACATTTTAACCAAGGACAAATGGATTCTGGACATAGTAGACAAAGGTTACAGGTTCCACTTCCATACCTTACCAACGAGACAAGGCATGCCAAACCTGCCACAAAATCAAAGGGCAGAGGCACTCGTACAAGTTTCAAAGCTGTTACAAATAAAAGCAATAGAAAAGGTTCCTCCTCAGGAACAAGGCCAGGGATTCTATTCAAGACTGTTCCTTGTTCAAGAAAAGAAAAACAATGGAGGCCTATACTGGACTTGTCCGCTCTAAACACTTTTCTCATTGTGCCAAAATTCAAAATGCTGACGTTACAGCAACTCCTTCCCATGCTGGGCAAGGGGTCTTGGCTGGTTACTTTGGACTTCAAGGAGGCATACCTGCATGTCCCAATCAGACACAGTTGCAGAAGATACCTCAGATTTCTTGCAGGGTCAGAGCATTATCAATTCTCAGCATTGTCGTTTAGCTTATCTACTGCGCCCAGAGTGTTCACGAAATGCCTGGCATCAGTAGTTGCTCATTGCAGGCTCCAGGGGATTCAAATATACCCTTACCTGGACGACTGCCTTATACAAGCAGACAGCAAACAAACCTTGAAAAGAAACTTGGACTAAGTCATTCAATTACTACAGGCTTTGGGATGCACGGTCAACATTCAAAAATCAAGACTATTACCATCCCAGCAGATTATTTTTCTAGGAGCAAAACTGGACACAGTCACAAATGGCTTTCCTCACAGAGGAGAAACAACAGCATTTACCAGATTACTTCAAAAGCCTAGCAAAGCTCACCCAGCTGACCGCAAGGAAGATCCTGCAGGCCCTGGGATTCATGGCATCTTGCATTCTTCTGATCCCTCTGGCAAGACTACACATGAGAAAGCTACAATGGTACCTAAAAAGCTTATGGTCTCAACACAGCCACAGTTTAGAAGACGTAATACCACTCATTCCATGCCTGCAAAGGGAATTTTTGTGGTGGGCTCAAGCAAGTCATTTAAACCAAGGCATGTCTTTCAACAAAGCTCTAGCAAGTCAAACCATTACAACAGACGCCTCAGATCATGGATGGGGGGCGCACATGGAGGGCAGATGCATTCAAGGGCAATGGACTCCCAGGGAAAGGCATCTGCACATAAATCAAAAAGAGATGTTGGCAGTGATGCATGCAATAGAGGCCTTCGGAAAATCACTTCAACAAGGTCATCTGCTAATAAGGACAAGACAACACTACTGTCATGTGGTATATAAACAAGCAGGGAGGCACTCATTCGTATCCCCTCTGCAGACTAACAATGACTCTTTGGGAAAAGTCCCTGAAACTGAACATCCACTTGCAATCCCAGTTTGTTCCGGGGAAGGACAATGTTCTGGCAGACAGGCTGAGCAGAAATTTCTTGGATACACACGAATGGATGCTGCATCCACACATTTTCTCACAAATAAGTGCATCGGGAAGACCGGACATAGATCTCTCTGCTTCTCACCTCAATCATCACCTGGACAAGTTCTGCTCAAGGGCGCACCATCCTCTAGCCTGGAGAACGGATGCTCTCTCCTTCAACTGGAATTCCCTAACAATTTATGCATTCCCTCCTCTACCATTACTGACCAAGGTGTTACTGAAGATCAAAGCAGAACAACCAAAAGGAATTTTGATAGCTCCAGACTGGCCAAGGCAGCACTGGTATCCATTGCTACTGAGCATAACTCACACCAAACCGTGGCCCTTACCTCAATGGCCTCTGCTCCTAACTCAGCACAATTACAGGACTGTTCATCAAAACCTGCAAACATTGCAGCTGACAGTTTGGAGGGTTCCATGACTTTGACCCATATCTCTCTCTCCGAAAAAGTCCAGGAAATCTTGCTGGAAGCACGCAGACCTTCCACCAGAAAAACCTATTAGGCCAAGTGGAAGAGATTCATCATCTGGAATGCCAACAAGGGTCAGGATGCATCAGTAATGAGCATACCACAGATATTAGAATACTTGGCAGAAATGTTTCATAGTGGCCTCTCATATTCTTCCATTAAAATTCACGCTTCAGCAATCTCGGCAAAATACAACTGTGACCCACCTGTGTTTTCGCATCCCTTGCTAAGACAGTTTCTAAGAGGGGTAAAGAATATCAAACCTCCCAGAAAACCACCAGTACCTGCATGGAACCTCAATTACGTCTTGGAAAAATTAACTCTTCCTCCTTTTGAACCAGCAGCATCTTCAGACATGCAATTTCTCTCCTGGAAAACTGTTTTCTTGTTGACAGTTACCTCAGCAAGAAGAGTCTCGGAGATACAGGCCCTCATGGCAGTACCTCCCTTTCTCATTTTTCATCAGGAGAGAATTACTCTGAGAACCAATCCTTCATTCATGCCGAAAGTGATATCTAGGGTGTCTCTAAATCAAGCAATTCACCTGCCTACTTTCTTTCCCAATCCTCAAAATAAGGGGGAAAAGCTGCTGCACACTTTGGACATACACAGACAATTACACAACTACTTGGACAGAACAAAAAACACCTGGAAGTCTGACCAACTATTTGTAGCCTATGCTGCTGGAGCACAAGGAAAGGCAATCTCCAAACAAACAATTTCAAAATGGATTGGACACTGCATCAGATTCTGTTACTCTTTCCATGGAAAAGGTGTGCCAGCCAATATTAGCCACACTCCACCAGAGCTATAGCCACATCCACAGCCTTTCTAAGAGGAGTGGCTACAAAGGACATTCTAGAGGCTGCTACATGGAGCTCCGTGCATACGTTTACCAAACACTACAACCTACCTTTATACTCCAGATCCCGAGCAGGCTTTGCTTCGGCAGTCCTGCAGGGCATTTTAGCTACACCATCCCTTTCTTAGATCCTACCACCCCCCAGCTTGGCTATGGTATTCAACCCATATGTCAGGACTGCAGTTGCATTCTTGAAGGACATAGTACAGTTTTGTACCTACCATAAATGTAGATGTCCGATAGATATGCAACTGCAGTCTGGTTTTCCCTCCCTCCTACCCGTCTGCAATTTCCCTTTGGGTCCGTTCCCCTTTCCTCTATTAGCTGGGGATATCTGTTATGGTGTATCTATGTATTACTGTTGTGCATGTCTGGAATTTTTTATCCATTCACCAAATTTAGCCTTCCTTGGAGGGCACCTGGCATCTGGGGCAAGAAACACTGAAGAAGATGGCGTCTGCGGATGCCTTTATACCCCAGCCGCTCTGACGTCGGGGAGGAGGCGACATCAGCCGGCCTTGGACTAAACTTTGGAATCTGGCCGACCGAAGGGCTGCCTGAGGCAGGACAACCCATATGTCAGGACTGCAGTTGCATATCTATCGGACATCTACATTTATGGTAGGTACAAAACTGTACTTTACAGCTGTCGCTTCCGCTAAGAGTCTCAGAACTGCAGGCACTCATGGGCTGTCCCACCTTTTCTTATTTTTCAGTAAGACATGGTGTTCATGAGGGTTAATGCCTGGTGAACGAGATGATGTTCGTGTTCCACTGTTGCAGTCATTACAATTGCGTTATCCTGCTGGCAGGCTACCCGCAGTCGGCCTGAATTCCAAAGTCTAGGTCCGGTGTCGGTTGCTGTCGCCTCTTCCCTGACGTCAGTGCGCCAGGGGTATAAAAGATTCAGCCGACGCCATTTTCTTCAGTCTTTCTTACTGCACGGTGCCCGAAGCGAAAGCAGCTCGCAAGTGCCGGTCGGCCGACTCCTGAGATTTTCGTGTTCGAATTTCAGATCCAAAGTCTTCATTAAAAGCTAAGTACCCTGTTGGGGAAACTTTTTTCTTGCTCCAGACTGATGCCAAAAAAAGATAATTGTATTTCTTGTGGGAAGCAAGTACCTCATAAGGACTTTCATTCCTACTGTATTCCTTGCCTAGGCCCTGACCACGTCGTTGCTAATTCTGTTCTGTGCTAGATTTAACCAACGCACTATTAAGCGTCTGTACGATTTTGCATTTCACTGTTTTGCAGAAGATTTAATTACATGATGTCTGATAGTGATCCAACTACCTCAGTTCACAAGAAACGCAAAGAAAAGGACAAGCATCCGAGGTCCAAAACTGACGACAAGGTTTCTTCTAAGCCGTTCGGCGGTTCTCAGTGAACTGCTTTCGTAGCCCCTGACGCCCTCTACTTTATAGCCGCAGGCCGCTACCGACTCCCACGTGGAGCATACTAGGCCGCTGGATATTCAAGGTACTGGAACCTCGGAAACTATTCCCTCAGATGGGTCCGGAGCCACTGAGCAGGCATCGGCTTCTTAGGATGTTTTCAGGCCTACACAATTATATGTAAAAACGACTTCATCTTCAAAGGCAAAGAATAAAGCACCTTTAAAGACAAGAAACAAGTAAAACAGCCACATGGACAGGCCTCCATACCTAAAAAACAGATGCTCAAAATGGTCGAAGACCTAATTACTTTGATCAGGGGTTTCCCATCCCCCTCATGATGAGAGGCCTAGGCAAGAGACAGAATATGAATATTCAGATCAGGTTTCCATTTCATCTGATTCCTCTTCTGATCAGGAATAATCTCTTCCTCCCAATGAGGATTCTGATGCTGAAGACTCTATCCTTTCAGCCTCTCCTCCTGAGGATTATTCTTTTGGGGAAACTCTGCATACCATGAGGGAGCATTTCCACTGGGAGAGCCAAGATTATTCAGAATCTAAGAAAAAGCTCAGAGACTTACTTTTACTACCTCAGAACAGACCCCTTGCCATTCCTCCTGTGTTAGACATTGTAGATGTTTTTTCAGAGTCCAGTCTGACTCCTGTGCCTCCAGCTCCTGTTAAGCCAGACAGATACTACAGGGTTCCTGATTCACATAAATTTCTTTTTAAAAACTCTGCTGCTGACCCAGAAACTGTCTGAGGGTCACAAAGGGGTCAAGGTTTCCACTGCAAAAAAACGTACCCCCTCTGACAGGGATTCTAGGGCACTGGACAGATGGGGAAAAAATATTTACACTTCTGCGACCTTGGCTATAAGGGCTTTAAAATATCAGTTGCATATGCTTAAATATCAGCAATGTATTATGTCACTGCTTAAACAGAAAATGTTAAATTCTGAATGTGCAGAAAACAAAGAAATGCAGGATTTATTGCATGCAGCTGAACAAGTTGGAAAGCATACTTTGCAATGTGGTTTTGATTCTTTAGAGGCCTCCTGCAGGGCTGCTGTTATGGGTTCTGTCATCAGGAGGCATGCTTGGTTAAAGGAACAGAATTTGCCTGATCATGTTAAAGCAAAATTATTAGATGCTCCATTACAGCATGATGCCTTGTTTGGTGTTAAAGCAAAAAAAAAAGGGGGG